>NC_057795.1:513377852-513558944 GCF_018294505.1 Triticum aestivum
CTGTGATCGTCTTCATCAACATCACCATCATCATCCTCATCCTCATCTCTTTTACGCGGTCCACTCTCCCGCACCCCGCTGTAATCCCTACTTGAACATGGTGCTTTATGCCACATATTATCATCCAATGATGTGTTGCCATCCTATTATGTTTTGAGTAGATATACTATGTCTTTGTGTTGATTGATGATCTAGATTGGTATGAGTTGTATGTTTTATTTTGGTGTTGTCCTATTATGACATTCATGTCACGCAAGCATGAGGGATTCCCATTGTAGGGTGTTGCAATACGTTCATGATTCGCTTATAGTGGGTTGCTTCAGTGACAGAAGCATAAACCCGAGTAAGGGGGTTGTTGCGTATGGAAAAAAGGGGACTTGATATGTTAATGCTATGGTTGGGTTTTTACCTTAATGATCTTTAGTAGTTGCAGATGCTTGCTAGAGTTCCAATCATAAGTGCATATGATCCAAGAAGAGAAAGTATGTTAGCTTATGCCTCTCCCTCATATGAAATTGCAATAGTGATTACCGGTATTGTTAACAATTGCCTAGGATAATTCCGCACACCGACCCATCATTATTCCACACTCCATATTTATAATACTTAAGTAATATATTCTAACTTTATGATAACATCACCAATTTTTATATTTTAGCTCTCCGATATCATGCAAAGTTATCCTCTTCATACCCACAACGTAGTTTTATTTCTCGTTTCTAGTTGGAAGCAAACCTTCGATGTACATAGAGTCGTATCAGTGGCACATAGGACTTGAGAGAATATTGATATTGCCTTTAGCTCCTTGTGGGTTCGAAACTCCATAATTATCACTTCCACCTTTGGGAATTTCTATGATGATTCCCTGGACTTAGGGATTATCATTCACATACGTAGGTTTGCCCTTGTGCCTTCACAAGCAAAGAATTGAGGCTCTTATTCCCTATTATACAAAGGATTGATAGGAGGCTATTAGGTTGATCCACTCTTTTATCTTGTGATTGTCAACCGCTCATGATCAAGCCTGCCTTTTCTGCATGTCTGTATTTTTCTTGTGTTCTATATGCTTGTCTGCTTCTAATGGCTACTAACAACCAAAATAATAAATATTTGAGGCATTGTCTATGGACAAAGTATATATGGTATGGAGGACAAGGGATTTGCTCTTATTGCCTACGATAAAGTCTGCAAGCTCAAGCATCAAGGTGGTTTAGGAATCTTGGATGTAGCTACCCATATTAAAGCCTTACTCATGAAGAATCTTCGCAAGTTTCTTAACAAAGAAAACTTACCCAGGAATAATTTCATCTAAGAGAAATATTACACACAATACCACGTGAAGATAAGATGGAGAGTTCTTTCTAGTAGAAAGCTTATCCGCAACTTCCTCCCCTCTGTAAGGAGTTTGTAGCTTGTGGTATGGGCAAAGGGGATACAGATCTATTCTGCCATGAAAAACTGCCAGTGGAGCCCCTCAATCAGAAGTTTCTCGAGCTACATTCATTTGCTGCAAATGACAATGTTTTGTGGCCAATTGCAAAATGTTGACAGCTTGATCGATTATTTTTATACTCCCCTATCTACTCAAGCTTATGAGAAATTCAAAGAGCTTCAGACCATCATTCCACAAAGTCCACATCCAACTAAGGACTACGGAAAAGCAATGGCTCTCAAGTGAGGTACTCCTCGATCCAAATGTACTTGCTGCTTGTGAGCTGTGTTTGGATTTCCTCGAAGAGGAGAGGATGATGCAGTACATTAGAGATAAGTATTTCCCTCAGTTAAGAACCAAGGTTATCCATCCAGTAGGAGAACCACGTAACACATCGTGAACAACACCTACACACAAAATAACAAATACTTGCACCCGACGCAAACAAGGGTTGTCAATCCCTTGGTGGTTAATTGCAAGGATCAAATCTTGTAGTGATAGATAGATAAACAAAAACACAAAATAAAATAAAGGTAAATAAATTGCAGCAAGGTATTTTTGGATTTTAATATATGATAAAGATAGACTCGGGGGCATAGTTTTCACTAGAGGCCTCTCTCTCAAACAAACAACATATGGTGTGTAAACAAATTACTGTTGGGCAATTGATAGAAAAGCGCATAGTTACGACGATATCCAAGGCAATGATCATGTATATAGGCATCACGTCTGAGACAAGTAGACCGACTCCTGCCTGCATCTACTACTATTACTCCACACATCGACCGCTATCCATCATGCATCTAGAGTATTAAGTTCATAAAGAACGGAGTAACGCCTTAAGCAAGATGGCATGATGTAGACAAAGTAAACTCAAGCAATATGAATAAACCCCATGGTTTTATCCTTAATGGCAACAATACAAATATGTGGCTTGTCCCATTCTGTCACTCGGATATAGAGCACAACAAGATTGAACCCATCACAAAGTACCTCTTCCAGTGCAAGATAAATCAATCTAGCTGGCCAAACCAAATAGATAGATCGGGGATAATTACAAACATATAATAATTATGCATAAAAGAGTTCAGAGAAGACTCAAATAATATTCATAGATAATCTGATCATAAACCCACAATTCATCGGATCCCAACAAACACACCGCAAAAGAAGATCACATTGAGTAGATCTCCAAGAACCTCAAGGAGAACATTGTATTGAAGATCAAAGAGAGAGAAATGGCCATCTAGCTACTAGTTATGGACTCGTAGGTCTGTGGTAAACTACTCACACATCATCGGAAGGGCAGCAAGGTTGATGTAGAGGCCCTCCATGATCGAGTTGTAATTTGTTCTCTTTTTTGTTGGGCTCTTTTTGGCCTCTCTTTTTTATTTACTCACTTGGGACAATGCTCTAATAATGAATAATGATGATCATCACACTTCTGTTTACTCACAACTCAAAATTACAACTCGATACTCTATATGAATGCCTCTAGCGGTGTACCAGGATGTGCAATTATCTAGCGTAACATGTATAAAAATGATGAACGGTGGTTGTGCCACAAATACTATGTCAGCTATATGATCATGAAAAGCAATATGACAATCACGATGTGACAGAACAGTGGAAGTTGCATGGTAATATATCTCGGAATGGCTTTGAAAATGCCATAATAGGTAGGTATGGTGGCTATTTTTAGAAGGATATAAGGAGGTTTATGTGTGATAGAGCATATAATATCACGGGGTTTGGATGCACCGGCGAATTTTGCACCACATCTTGAGGTGAGAAAGGGCAATGCATGGTACCAAAGAGGCCAGCAAATGGTGGAAATGTGAGAGTGTGTATAATACATGGACTCACATTAGTCATAAAGAACCCACATACTTATTGCAAAAGTTTATTAGCCCTCGAAGCAAAGTACTACTACGCATGCTCCTTGGGGGGAGGTTGGTAGGAGTTAACCATCACGCGCCCCCGACCTTCACGCAAAGGAAGACACTCAATAATAAATCGTTCCCCAACTTCTTAGCATAACGAGAGACTACACGTGCATGCTTCGGGAATCACAAACCTTAACACCAATATTCTTACTAAACCACAATCATTAACTAGTATCTCCCACATATTACCATCCTTATATCGCAGCACTATTGCAAGGAATCAAACTTATCATATTCAGTGATCTACATGAAAGTTTTTATTATATCCCTTTTGAATACCTATCATATTAGGACCAATTTCATAACTTGTATATATATTGCCATTACTATTATCAACTCTCAAAATGATATAAGTGAAGCATGGAGTGCAACTATTTCTTTCAAATATAACCACCGCCATGCACTAAAAGATAAGTGAAGTACTAGAGAAACTACCTAGCTCAAAATATATAGGTGAAGCACAAAGAGTATTCTAACAAATCATGAATGATGTATGTCTGCTACTTGTGAGCTGCGTTGGGATTTTCCCGAAGAGGAGAGGATGATGCAGTACAGTAGAGATAAGTATTTCCCTCAGTAATGAAACCAAGGTTATCAATCCAGTAGGAGAACCAAGCAACACTATGTAAACAACACCTGCACACAAACAACAAATACTTGCAACCCAAAACGTAGAGGGGCTGTCAATCCCTCAACGGTTACAAGAAAGATTAAAAGATAGAGTTTTTGATAGATAGATTTGACAAAAAAACAAAATAAAATAAATGAAAGAAAATTGCAGCAAGGTATTCTTCGTTTTAATATATGATAGAACATAGACCCCGGAGCCATAGTTTTCACTAGAGGCTTCTCTCGAGAAAATAGCATACGGTGGGTAAAGAAATTATTGTTGGGCAATTGATAGAAAAGCAAATAATTATGACGATATCTAAGGCAATGATCATGTATATATGCATCATGTCTGAGACAAGTAGACCAACTCCTGTCTACAGCTACTACTATTACTCCACACATCGACCGCTATCCAGCATGCATCTAGTGTATTAAGTTCATGAAAGAACGGAGTAATGCCTTAAGAAAGATGACATGATATAGACAAGATAAACTCACGGATGAAATAAATCCCATCTTGTTACCATTAATAGCAACAATACATGTGTGTCATGTCTCTTTCTGTCACTCAGATTGAGCATCGCAAGATCGAACCCATCACAAAGCACCCCTTCCCATGGCAAGATAAATCATCTAGTTGGCCAAACAAAACCAATAAATCGGCGAAGAAATACGAGGCTATAATAATCATGCATAAAAGAGTTTAGAGAAAACTCAAATAATGTTCATGTATAGATCTGATAATAAACTCACAATTCATCGGATCCCAACAAACACACCGCAAAAAGTCATTACATCAAATAGATCTCCAAGAACATCGAGGAGAACATTGTATTGAAGATCAAAAAGAGAGAAGAAGCCATCTAGCTGCTAAGTATGCACATGTAGGTCCGTGGTAAACTACTCAGGCATCATCGAAGGGGTTGTAAGGATGATGAAAAAAACATCCGTGATCGTTTCCCACTCCGGCAGAGTGTCGGAAAAGGCCTCTAGATTGGATCTCGTGGTTCTAGAACTTGCAGCAGCGGAAAAAGTATTTCGTGGACTCCCCCAAGGGTTTTGGGATTTTAGAGTATTTATAGAGGCAGAGGTAGGTCAAAACGATGCTCGTGGGCCCTACTATGCACCTGGGCGCGCCAGAGGCCCCTAGCGCGCCCTGGTGCTTAATTAGTGGGCCCTCTTTCATCTTCTGGTTCCCTCTCGAAGCTTCCAGGGTCTCTTATTGCCAGAAAAAATCTCCAAATAGTTCCGTGGCATTTGGACTTCGTTTGGTACTGATATTCTGCAAAGTAAAAAACAAGCAAAAACAGCAAGTGGCACTGGGCACTAAGTTAATAGGTTAGTCCCAAAAATGATATAAAGTTGCATGTAAATGTATATAAAACATCCAAGATTGATAATATATAGCATGGAACAATAAAAAATTATAGATACGTTGGAGACGTATCAAGTATCCCCAAGCTTAATTCCTGCTCGTCCTTGAGTAGGTAAATGATAAAAACAGAATTTTTGATGTGGAATGCTACCTAACATATTCATCAAATATTCTTTTCTTTTGTGGCATGGGCATTTGGAATTGGATGATTCAAAGCAATAGTCTATAACTTGACATGAAGACATCAATACTCAAGCATATCAACAAACAACCATGTCTTTCAAAATATCAACGCTAAAGAAAGTTATCCCTAGCCGATTATGCTCAATCATTGATCCATTCATGAAACACACTAAAATATTAACTACACCCAATACACAAGTATGACAATAGTGTTCCCTAGTTGGTGATTTGGAAGAGAAGAAGGAGTCTCAATATAAAAATAAAAATTGCATGAAAGTAAATAGATAGGCCCTTCATAGAGGGAAGCAGAGATTTGTAGAGGTGCCATAGCTCATAGCTTAAATTGAGAGATAAAATTGTTTTGAGAGGCATGCTTTTCCTGTCAACGAAAATGACCGGGAATGCCCAATATCTTCCATGCTAGAAAAATTATAGGCGGTTGAGGGAGTCCTGGATTAGGGGGTGTCCGGATGGCTGGACTATGACCTTTGGCCGGACTCCCGGACTATGAAGATACAAGATTGAAGACTTCGTCCCGTGTCCGGATGGGACTTTCCTTGGCGTGGAAGGCAAGCTTGGCGATACGATATGAAGATCTGCTCCCATTGTAACCGACTCTGTGTAACCCTAGCCCTCTCTGGTGTCTATATAAACTGGAGAGTTTTAGTCCGTAGGACGAACAACAATCATACCATAGGCTAGCTTCTAGGGTTTACCCTCTCTGATCTCGTGGTAGATCCACCCTTGTACTACCCATATCATCAATATTAATCAAGCAGGAGTAGGGTTTTACCTCCATCGAGAGGGCCCGAACCTGGGTAAAAACATCGTGTCCCTTGTCTCCTGTTACCATCCGCCTAGACGCACAGTTCGGGACCCCCTACCCGAGATCCGCCGGTTTTTGACACCGACATTGGTGCTTTCATTGAGAGTTCCTCTGTGTCATCACCTTTAGGCCCGATGGCTTCTTCGATCATCAACCACGATGCGGTCCAGGTTGAGACTTTTCTCCCCGGACAGATCTTCGTATTCAGCGGCTTCGCACTGCGGGCCAACTCGCTTGGCCATCTGGAGCAGATCGAAAGCTACGCCCCTGGCCATCAGGTCAGGTTTGGAATCTTAAACTACACGGCCGACATCCGCGGGGACTTGATCTTCAACGGATTCGAGCCACGGCCGAGCACGCCGCACTGTCACGATGGGCATGATTTAGCTCTGCCGCCGGACAATGCCCAGAGCGCCGCTCAGGTGCCCGCTCCGATCATTAGCTCGGAGCCGACTACGCTAGTCGGGGATGGACGGTTGGACGCCGCCCCGGGAGCCACAATTTGTACGATGATAGAGCCGAATACCAGCCTAGTCCTTTACAAGGCCCGCGACTCCAAGGTGCCAGACTCCGCATATTCCGCACCTCTTCCGATCGAACCCGATTGGGCTCCAGTCATGGAGTTCACCGCCGCGGACGTCTTTCGGCACTCGCCCTTTGGCGATATCCTGAATTCACTAAAGTCTCTCTCTTTGTCAGGAGAGCCCTGGCCGGATTACGGTTAGCATGGTTGGGATACAGACGACGAAGAAATTCGAAACCCACCCACCACCCACTTCGTAGCCACTATCGATGATTTAACCGACATGCTCGACTTCGACTCCGAAGACATCGACGGTATGGACGCCGATGAAGGAGACGACCAAGAACCAGCACCTATAGGGAACTGGAAAGCCACCTCGTCATATGACATATACATGGTGGACACCCCCAAAGCAGGGGATGGCGATGAAAAAATGGAGGACGACCCCTCCAAGAAGCAACCCAAGCGCCGATGTCAGCGGCGCCGCTCTAAATCCCGCCAAAGTAAAAAACGGCGAGTCCGGCACCGGAGATAACAACACGCCGGACAGTGCCGAAGACACCCCCCTCCAGCAAGATTTAGTGCAGGAGGACGAAGGAGCCAGCCCTCATGAGAGAGCGGCCGACAGAGAGGTCGAGGACGACAATTATACGCCTCCCTCCGAAGACGAGGCAAGCCTCGACGACGACGAATTCGTCGTGCCAGAGGATCCCATCGAACAAGAGCGTTTCAAACATAGGCATGGCCACGGCAAGCAGCCTCAAGAAAAAACAGCAGCAGCTTAGAGCTGACCAAGACTTGCTAGCCGACAGATGGACCAAAGTCCTGGCGGCCGAAGAGTATAAACTCAAACGCCCCTCCAAGAGCTACCCAAAGCGCAGGCTGCTACCCCAACTTGAGGAGGAAGCAACTAAACCTACATCACCAGCGTACGATGCGCCCGATTGGCCACCCCGTGGCCGCGACAGAGAGGCCTTCAGGCCCTCGACCGAAGCCGCACCCCGGCACCGCTCAAAAAATACCAGAGTGCGGGGAGACGCAACAGATCTGCGAGACATATTGGAGAATAAGGCAAGGCAAACAAGATCGATCTACGGATCGCGTGGGCGCCCCACTTCACGTGACGATAACCATCACACCGGATATGATAAATACAGCCAAGCCGAATACAATAGACAAAGCTCATCCGAGCTGCGTCGCGATATAGCCCAGTACAGGGGCGCCGCACACCCACTATGCTTCACAGACGAAGTAATGGATTATCAAATCCCCGAGGGTTTTAAACCCGTCAACATTGAATCATACGATGGCACAACAGATCCCGCGGTATGGATCGAGGATTATCTCCTTCACATTCACATGGCCCGTGGTGATGATCTACACGCCATCAAATACCTCCCGCTCAAGCTTAAAGGACCAGCTCGGCATTAGCTTAACAGCCTGCCAGTAGAGTCTATTAGTTGCTGGGAGGACCTGGAATCCGCATTCCTTGACAACTTCCAGGGCACTTATGTGCGACCACCAGACGTCGATGACCTAAGCCACATAATCCAGCAGCCAGAAGAATCGGCCAGACAATTCTGGACACGGTTCCTAACCAAGAAAAATCAAATAGTCGACTATCCGGACGCCGAGGCCCTTGCAGCCTTCAGGCACAACATCCGAGACGAATGGCTTGCCCGGCACCTGGGACAGGAAAAGCCGAAATCTATGGCAGCCCTCACAACACTCATGACTCGCTTTTGCGCGGGCGAAGACAGCTGGCTAGCTCGTAGCAATAACATAACCAAGAGCCCTAGCAATTCGGATACCAAGGACAACAATGGCAGGTCACGTCGCAACAAGCATAAGCGCCGCATTAACAGCGGCAATACTGAGGATACGGCAGTTAATGCCGGATTCAGAGGCTCTAAACCCGGTCAGCGGAAGAAGCCATTCAAAAGAAACCCTCCGGGCCCATCCACTCTAGACCAGATACTCGATCGCTCGTGCCAGATACACGGCACCCCCGAACAACCAGCCAACCACACCAACAGGGATTGTTGGGTGTTCAAGCAGGTAGGCAAGTTAAGTGCCGAAACCAGAGACAAGGGGCTGCATAGCGATGACGAGGAGGAGCCCCGGCCGCCGAACAACAGAGGATAGAAGGGATTCCCCCCGCAAGTGCTGACGGTGAACATGATATACGCAACCCACATCCCCAAAAGGAAGCGGAAGCATGCTCTCAAGGACGTCTATGCGTTGGAGCCAGTCGCCCCAAAGTTCAACCCATGGTCCTCCTACCCGATCACTTTTGATCGAAGGGACCACCCCACTAGCATCCGTCACGGCGGATTCACCGCATTGGTCCTAGACCCAATCATTGACGGATTTCACCTCACTAGAGTCCTAATGGACGGCGGCAGCAGCCTGAACCTGCTTTATCAGGATACAGTGCGAAAAATGGGTAAGATCCCTCGAGGATTAAACCCACAAAGACAACCTTTAAAGGCGTCATACCAGGTGTAGAAGCCAGCTGTACAGGCTCGGTTACACTCGAAGTGGTCTTCGGATCCCCGAATAATTTCCAAAGCGAAGAGTTAATCTTCGACATAGTCCCATTCCGCAGTGGCTACCACGCCCTGCTCGGACGAACCGCATTTGCAAAATTCAATGCGGTACCGCACTACGCATATCTCAAGCTCAAGATGCCATGCCCTCGCGGAGTCATCACGGTAAATGGAAACACCGAACGCTCTCTCCGAACGGAGGAGCCCACGGCAGCCCTGGCGGCAGAAGTACACACCGAACGCTCTCTCCAATCTAGGTGTTAAACGTCCGGACAACGTCAAGCGAGCCCGAAGTAACCTACAACAAAGCCGGCTGGCACGTTCCGAGCAAGCATAGCAGTGCGGCCCCAACCCCAGCCCTCGCCAGATGGTGATATCGGTACCACGCGTACATAATTACGCCTTAGAAATACCATGGGCATAAGGGGAGGGGCACAACTACGGCACGCCCAGAATGCGGCTCAACCGCACTAAGGGGCCCCCTATTCCGCCGTTTCCTTTTTCTATACTTTCAGGACCCAACTATTCGGAAGGCCTGTGTCACATCCCTGGTCCTGCTATGCTCTAGGCTAGACCTCATGTGAGCATCATGTTTTAATTCAAATGAAATTTGAATTGAGGAATTTTCAAAGCCTCAGAAACCTTCTAAAAATGATCAACATTTAAATCTTCTCAAATGAGTCCAAGAAAATGTTCCTGTTATTCCATAGAAATGTTGGTAAGAGGTAAAATTCAAACCAATATTTTTGGAGTCACAGAAATATTTATTCTGGCCATTTGAATTAATCCAATAACTATTTGCTTTGGATTTATATTTAATATATATATTAAATATGACTCCAATAATTCTGGAAGTTTGTGAGTGGCTTTGTATATATTTTAGCAAGCCACATAAAAACCTACAGAATTTGTTAAAATGATTTAGTGTCTAAAACTAAATCAAAACAAACTACAGAAAATAGAAAACAGAATTAAATAGAAATAAAAGCAGAGAGGAGAGAAAACTTACCTGGCGCTCACCTCGCAGCCCACCTGGCCCAGCTCCTCCAGCGGCCCAGCCCACCGCCGTTTCTCCCCCTGTCGTCTTCCTCCCCCTCGCCCCGAAGCTGCTCGGTGGCGCGCGCGGCCACGCGCCCCGGCCACCTCCTCCCTCCCAGCCTGCTTGGCTCCTCCTCGACGCCCCGGTGACGCCACACAGCCCCCTGGTCCCTCTCGCTCACTCCCTCGAGCTCATCCCTCTCCCCTGCTTCCTCTCTCTCACTCGCCCGAACGCAGCCGTCGCCACCGACGAGCTCCCTCGCGGCCACCGCCACCCCCTCTCCTCTCCGACGCGCTCCCGAGCTCCGCTGTTCCGCCCTCGTCCTCCTCGTCGTCTCACGCGACCAGAAGGGCCCCGAGCAGCCGCCATCGTCATCGTCTTCAAGCTTCGGCCCCGGCGCCCTTCTCCGTCGAATTCGGCCACTCCGGCGCGCCCCCGAGCCCACTAACCATCCCTGCAGCTCCGCGGTGAGCCTTTGATCCGATTCCCCCTTTCCTCGTCGTCCTTCGCGAGCTCTAGCCCCGATCCCCAACCATGACCGAAGCATCTCGCCGCCGGCCATGGCGTGGCTGTGGCCACAGCCACCGCAGCTTGCTCCCGAGCCCACCAGCGTGCTCACCGCAACCTTAGGAACCCAAAGCACCTAACCACTCGTCCTCCCGTGCACCGCAGCGCCGGTGCCGCAAACCCCCGAGCTCCGGCCGCCGCCTCGGGCTCCACTCCGGCGAACCCCGGCCACCCCCGCACCTCCCGTTGGTCCCCTAGATGCGCACGGGCACGGGCTACCTCCTGGTGCCCTTGGCGCGTCGATCCTTCGTCTCTGGCGCAACTCCGGTGAGCCACCGCCGCTCTGGGTCGTCGCCGTTGTCCAACTGCCGGCGAACCCAACGTGGCCGGTCATTAGGGCCTAACCACCCCCGCTAACCCAGGCCTAGGGCCACTGACCGGTGGGCCCTACCATTTAATTAACCCGGCTAACAATTTAGTTAAGTTATTTAAACTCTGTTAAATCACTGTGTAGCTGACATGTGGGTCCCGAACGTCAGGTTTGACCCGGACCAGCCCCTGTTGACCTGCTGACGTCACACTGACGTCGGGCTGACGCATTAATGAATTACTGGAATTATTAATATTCGGGAAATTTCAGAAAATGCCCTAAACTTCAATAAATCATAGAAATTCAACGGTAACTCCAAATTAAATAATTTATATATGAAAAATTATCAGAAAAATTCAAGGAATCCATCTGTACCATTTTCGTGCATGTTAGAACAACTTATAGCTGCTGTTTAGCACAAATCAAATAAATGGCATTTAAACTCTCACATATGGAGTTTGAATTTGAATCTTGTATTCAAACCAACCCCATTTAACTTGTTGCTAGATGCATTAGCCCAAAACACATTCATATTGCCATGTCATAGCATGCATCATATTGTGCATTGCATTGATCGTGTTTCTTCTGTGTTTGCCGGTGATGTTCTCCCTCGGTAGACGTTGTACCGACGATGTGATCGTTGACACTGATGAAGACTCAATGTTATCTTAAGAAGTGCCAGGCAAGCAAAACCCCCTTATTCATTCCGATACAATCCTACTCTCTCGCTCCTGCTCTCTTTTACTGCATTAGGACAACATCGATTCATCTGTTACTTGCTGCGGTAGCTGAACCCCTTTATCCTTTGCATGACCTATCATTGCCACAGCAAATAGATGAAACCCACTAGCATGAGTAGGAGTTGTTTGAGCCCTGTTGTGCCTACTCATTCATGCTTGTTTGTCATGCCTGCTACTGCTTAGAGTTGTGTCAGGTCTGATTCATCCGAGATGAATCAGAGGTGTGTGAACATGTCCTACTGTGTGTGAGCTAAGTGTGTGAACACGATTTGGTAAAAGGTGTCGGTGAGAGGCCATGTAGGAGTACATGGTGGGTTGTCTCATTGAAGCCGTCCTCAGGAACTGAGTTCTGTGTTTGTGATCCATGATTCAGCTACTACCATACATTGGGCCCTGAAATATGACCCTGCTCGACTTCTTATTCACCCTTGTCCTCTGTCCAGGAGTTGCAAGTAGTTTCTGGTGTTTGTAGTATGCTGGAGGCCGTGGACAGCGCTGACCGTAGGGGTGGGCTGTGATGCGGTAGGCACGTGGCCGGGTATACCGGGCGCCCGTTTGGTGTCACGGAACCCTGTTCACATCGTTTGGGGCTGTGAGCGAAACTCCGGCCGGATCTCCTCATGGATGGAACCCGAATAGGCGATAAACCTGGACTAGAGACTTGAGTGTTTAGGTAGGTCGTGGTCTACACCCACGTCGACTTTTGCTTGAAGTGTGCCGAGCACATGTCGTGTGCAGACGCTAAGTGGTGGAAACATGTATGAAGAAGTACACCCCTGCAGGGTTAACATCATCTATTCGAATAGCCGTGTCCGCGGTAAAGGACTTCTGGGTTGCTTATATCAGTTCATAGACAAGTGAAAGTGGATACTCTAAAATACGCAAGATAAGCGTGAGTGCTATGGATGGCGTTCTCGTAGGGAGACGGGAGCGGATCCATAGTGGTGTATTGATATGGTGAATATGTGGACTCGTGTGCGCCACCTCAAAAGAGTTACTTACAGTCGTAGTTTAGGTTAGCCACCGAGTCAAAGCTTGCTTGCTGCAGTTAAACCCCCACCATCCCCTTTGTTGATAATGATGCATATGTAGTTAGTTCTGATGTAAGTCTTGCTGGGTACATTTGTACTCACGTTTGCCTATTTTATGTTTTTGCAGAGAGACTTCGGTCTCGCTAGTAGTTCCACGTGGACTTCGACGTTTAGCTTGTTACCTCAGCTACGATCTTGTGCCTCAGCAGGATTTGGTAGATAGTCAGGCTTCTCAGCCTTTTTCATTTATAGATGTCTGTACTCAGACATGATAGCTTCCGCTTGTGCTTTGATTTGTATGCTCTGAATGTTGGGTCATGAGACCCCTGTTTGTAATATCTCGCTCCTCGGAGCCTAAGGAATAAATACTTGAGTTATAGAGTCATGTTGTGATGCCATGTTGTATTTGCACATATCGAGCATATTGTGTGTATGTTATTGAAATGCTTGGTATGTGTGGGATCTGACTATCTAGTTGTTTATTCTTAGTAGCCTCTCTTACCGGGAAATGTCTCCTAGTGTTTCCACTGAGCCACGGTAGCTTGCTACTGCTTCGGAACACTTAGGCTGGCCGGCATGTGTCCTTCTTCGTTCCTGTGTCTGTCCCTTCGGGGAAATGTCACGCGATGAATACCAGAGTCCTGTTAGCCCGCTACAGCCCGGTTCACCGGAGTCCTGCTAGCCCAGTGCTACAGCCTGGATTCACCCGCTGATGACCGACACGTTCGATGCTGGGTCATGGATGCCTGTCCCTGTAGGTTTGTGCCACTTTGGGTTTACGACTAGCCATGTCAGCCCGGGCTCCTTATCATATGGATGCTAGCGACACTATCATATACGTGTGCCAAAAGGCGCAAACGGTCCCGGGCGAAGGTAAGGCGACACCCGTGGGAATACCGTGCGTGAGGCCGCAAAGTGATATGAGGTGTTACATGCTAGATCGATGTGGCATTGAGTCGGGGTCCTGACAGCGTTGGTATCAGAGCTTGACTGCCTGTAGGATTACCAAGCCAAACTAGTCGAAGTTGAGTCTAGAAATTCTTTAGTTATATAAGGGAATTGATTGTGGGATGGAACGTAAGGCTCTTTTTACTCCTTATACCTCATGGCCTTCTGATCTGAGTCAACCTCTTCTCTTCTACGGGGATTAAGAAATAGGCTATCTCTTCTTTCTATCAGGATCACGTGTTACTAATCCGTAGACTTATAGAATTGTTGGATTTAAGCTTGAGTTCAGTTCCTACGACTTCCGTATGTTAATTATTGATCTCGAGACCTTGATATTGTGCTTCTGAGTGGTTATGCCACCATTTTTGTGAATGTCTCAAATCTTTTCTGAGCATTTACAGCCGTTATGCTGTCCGAGTCATCCCAGGTTTCTAAATAGTCTGATGCATTTGCAAAATCCTTTCCCTCTAGTTTCGATGTTCCTTTATGCCAGCTCAATCACACTAATTGTTGAGTTGAGGTATTCTATTGCCTTGACATTTAAGTTGGAGTTATTGTTATGACCCTAGGTGTTTTAGGGAGTCACCTAGTAATCTAGCAATGTTTTGTGTTCCCAGTGTGAAGATTCTGGCCATCATTCTCGAAAGCATCCCGTGGTGCTACTTAGTAGTAGGCATTCTACTCCTGGGTTCTGAACCCGAGATTCACTCTACTTACTTCATGTTGATAGGGTTTGCTAGTTCCTTTAGGATATTAGTAACCTTTGCGATAGTCCTCGAGGTTCGTGGTACATCCTTCTTCCAATTACCATGAACCATTCTTGGCAGGAGTTCTTCTGAACCAAGAGATGACAACAAGAGTGCTCTCGATGAGTTCTCCATGCTATATTGTGACTCTGCCAGCTCAACCTTTCTGCATGGGTTATCCGGAAGAATTATGTTGAACTTGGTTCGACATACTAATCTATGCATCCACAACTCAGAAAGTTATATGTTCCTTTGAGTTGTCCCTCTTTAGTTGTCTACTGACCTTCGTCTATCAATTGATAGTCAAGAGTATGTGTGCGTTCGTTCATCGATGCCTATTATTCTTGTGGTCCGTCAAGCCATTCTATCCGGAATGACTAGGAGAAACAAACTCCAGTACCTCTTCCATTTCCAGGATTGGGTAAAAGAAGTCGTACTCCGCAGATCAAATTGCTAATCTTGCTTTTGCTCTGCTCTACCTTGGAGTATTACCATCTTTATATCGGGATTGTTATAGGAATTGCACACCATCCTATGAACTCTTGGTACAGTGATACTTCTTGCCATCATTGTTCATTCCTCGGTTCCTGTGTTATCGTAACCGGAATGCCGACAAGTGAATCGTGGTGTGTGAAATCAATACTGCTAGCAACTCCATTGCTTGGTAGTTAAATGGACGATAACCTCATTCTTAGCGTGTTGATTATTGAATCGTCACCCTAAGGTTGATTGTGCTACCTAGTCCTTATTTCTGGTGCACTCTCCGATCAGTGAGTTAGGATAGTGCCAATCCTTGCTTATTTGATCATATCGTCTTGCCCTGGAAAGCAAGATTGTTCTCGAGCTTAGTAACATACTGGTGGTTCGTGATTTTCCGAAGATCTTCTCGGAAGTATTACCAGGTTGTCACCTGAACGCTGTGTTGAGCTCGTGATCAAGTTGGTTTCTTGTGAACCACCCTCTCTCCAAGATCGGTGTTAGATATCCCTGAGCTAGTTGGTTAAGCTAGACAACAACTTGGAGAGTTGGAAGATAAAAGCTTGCCTGACTTAGTTCGTTCCAAAGGGATATTCTTGTGTAGTGTGTGTTGAAGAAAGATGATATCTTCATCGATTGGTCCCTGTGATCAGTTGTTGGACCTATTGTCTTATCAATCCTTTGATTTGAGTGTGGGCCATCGTCAAGTCAAATCAGTACCAACGATGCTCGTAATGTTGTCTTACTCGTGGTTGATCCCTCGAGCATACACCATTATATCTTTTGGGTCTGACCAATGCTATCACTTGTTCACATAATTATGGAATTCCATTTACATGGAAATCTCGATGAGTTGTTGTTGAGCCCATCAGCAGCATTTTGTCTCTCCCATGAGTCATGTTGAACATCAACCTAGTGTTGGAAACTTGTGTAAGCATTTCTTCGTGTTTCGTTCATGAAGCATATGTTTGGATGAAGGTAGTGACTTCCTTTAATTCATGTGCATATGATGCAAGTTGCCGCCGTGGATTCGAGAAAGTCAATGTTGCTTTCTTTGGAATCATTCCAAATCAGTCATGCACACGTGCGAAGAATTCTGTGGTTTGAAGACTTGCAACCTTCAATCTATATGTATCCCTAGCACACCAAGCCACTGATTGATTTGTTCAAGGAGAAGGAGTTCCTTCATAAGAGCTAATCTGGACTTATGTAAGGACTTCGATACCCTCGTTGATGGTTCCCCCTCCTGAACTCGGTAGTGTTTTATTATAAGACTACTTTGTGGTCATGCTTGTCTTGGACAACGTGTTCACATGTTTGTAGCAGAACCAGCTCATGTTTTGGAGTTTGCTATCGTAGTTCATTTCCCGAGAATCTCGCAACGTTATCTCGTCGAATTGTGTTGCAAACTTTTATTTATCTTCCTAGGCTCGATGAGTCTGGAATATCCTGACACCAACCAGATCTGAATCTCAGGCAGATATGATGGTTTGGAACATTTCCCCAAGAACTATAATATTGGTTCCTCGATAACTGGTAAAGTGGATGTCGTGGCCAGCACCACCCAGCCGAAAGACCTATTATTGTAGTATCTTGATTGAAGAAGTTGGCCACCTCCCCATAAGGATTTCGTAGGATTTACCTCCGTAACTGTTCCTTATGGATTCTATTGCTCCCGAAGTCCGACCTTTTACTTGATGTTCTAGTTATCAAACCATATCTATGAATGGGATACACTAGCACATCAAGGAGAACATTAGAAGCGGAATGCTAAATGTCTCTCGGTCGATCATCCAGATTTTCTTTCCTTGGCATTGCCAAGGGTGAAATCTAAGAAAGTGTTATCTTCCTTTGCATCTGCATCATCCATCATCATTCATCGTGGTAGCAAGTTCTGTTGCCAGGATCCTTGACACGGATATTGGTAAAATCTTGATGATTATGGAAATGCTCAAGTTCTTGAGAGCACGCACAAGCGCTAGGTGTTATCATTGACACTAACGGGGATGCTCTTCGTTTCCTCGGCAATGCTATGACCTTTCAAACAGTGAATTTACTCTCTATTGCTGGGTTCTTCCCCAGTTACCAGAATCATTCCCAGCATTTGCATTTTGTTCCCAGCTTGCACCGCCAATGTGCCATTCTACCATGGGTCTCTTCCATTTCCGGTGATAAGCAAATTCATCCATTACGTTGTCTTCAACAAGGTAATCCACATCATCCAAGTTCGGGTATGCCATTCTACCGAACCCCTCTAAATGATCGATTATGATTTGCCTTAAGCTGGTATAAAGAGTTTCAAGGATCTTTGAATCAAAGGTAATTCTTTTTGCCACTTAAGGGGATATTTCTACGAGTCACCTTCCCTAAGGTGCATCATTATGGTATCATGGCAACTCAAACTCCTCGCTACGTTGACAATCGTTTACCACCTTCTTAGGTATGGAATTGTTGTCTACCTAGTAAACCTCCGTCATTCGTTCCACTCCATCCCTCTAGATGTGTGCTTCGTCTCTCAGCTCGAGAGATGTTGCTATGTCTCATTTCGAGAGTTAATCCTGAGTTGTTCGACCTTCGAGAAGATTGATCCTTCTAGAGTTCCCTTCTCCTCTCGTTGTCATGTTGGTTGGAGTTCTCGGAACAAGACATCAAGATAATGATGATGAGCAAATCAACGTTCATTTGAAGTGCACCCTGGATTGTGAAGACTATACTAGTTTGCGTTTCCCCTTCATCTTACCCTACGCTTGAATCTCGGGGCGAGATTTTTGTTTAGTGGGGGTGAGTTGTCACATCCCTGGTCCTGCTATGCTCTAGGCTAGACCTCATGTGAGCATCATGTTTTAATTCAAATGAAATTTGAATTGAGGAATTTTCAAAGCCTCAGAAACCTTCTAAAAATGATCAACATTTAAATCTTCTCAAATGAGTCCAAGAAAATGTTCCTGTTATTCCATAGAAATGTTGGTAAGAGGTAAAATTCAAACCAATATTTTTGGAGTCACAGAAATATTTATTCTGGCCATTTGAATTAATCCAATAACTATTTGCTTTGGATTCATATTTAATATATATATTAAATATGACTCCAATAATTCTGGAAGTTTGTGAGTGGCTTTGTATATATTTTAGCAAGCCACATAAAAACCTACAGAATTTGTTAAAATGATTTAGTGTCTAAAACTAAATCAAAACAAACTACAGAAAATAGAAAACAGAATTAAATAGAAATAAAAGCAGAGAGGAGAGAAAACTTACCTGGCGCTCACCTCTCAGCCCACCTGGCCCAGCTCCTCTAGCGGCCCAGCCCACCGCCGTTTCTCCCCCTGTCGTCTTCCTCCCCCTCGCCCCGAAGCTGCTCGGTGGCGCGCGCGGCCACGCGCCCCGGCCACCTCCTCCCTCCCAGCCTGCTTGGCTCCTCCTCGACGCCCCGGTGACGCCACGGGGCCCCCTGGTCCCTCTCGCTCACTCCCTCGAGCTCATCCCTATCCCCTGCTTCCTCTCTCTCACTCGCCCGAACGCAGCCGTCGCCGCCGACGAGCTCCCTCGCGGCCACCGCCACCCCCTCTCCTCTCCGACGCGCTCCCGAGCTCCGCTGTTCCGCCCTCGTCCTCCTCGTCGTCTCACGCGACCAGAAGGGCCCCGAGCAGCCGCCATCGTCATCGTCTTCAAGCTTCGGCCCCGGCGCCCTTCTCCGTCGAATTCGGCCACTCCGGCGCGCCCCCGAGCCCACTAACCATCCCTGCAGCTCCGCGGTGAGCCTTTGACCCGATTCCCCCTTTCCTCGTCGTCCTTCGCGAGCTCTAGCCCCGATCCCCAACCATGACCGAAGCATCTCGCCGCCGGCCATGGCGTGGCCATGGCCACAGCCACCGCAGCTTGCTCCCGAGCCCACCAGCGTGCTCACCGCAACCTTAGGAACCCAAAGCACCTAACCACTCATCCTCCCGTGCACCACAGCGCCGGTCCCGCGAACCCCCGAGCTCCGGCCGCCGCCTCGGGCTCCACTCCGGCGAACCCCGGCCACCCCCGCACCTCCCGTTGGTCCCCCTAGATGCGCACGGGACGGGCTACCTCCTGGTGCCCTTAGCGCGTCGATCTGTCGTCTCTGGCGCAACTCCGGCGAGCCACCGCCGCTCTCGGTCGTCGCCGTCGTCCAACCGCCGGCGAATCCGACGTGGCCGGTCATTAGGGCCTAACCACCCCCGCTAACCCAGGCCTAGGGCCACTGACCGGTGGGCCCTACCGTTTAATTAACTCGGCTAACAATTTAGTTAAGTTAATTAAACTCTGTTAAATCACTGTGCAGCTGACATGTGGGTCCCGAACATCAGGTTTGACCCGGACCAGCCCCTGTTGACCTGCTGACGTCACACTGACGTCAGGCTGACGCATTAATGAATTACTGGAATTATTAATATTCAGGAAATTTCAGAAAATGCCCTAAACTTCAATAAATCATAGAAATTCAATCGTAACTCCAAATTAAATAATTTATATATGAAAAATTATCAGAAAAATTCAAGGAATCCATTTGTACCATTTTCATGCATGTTAGAACAACTTATAGCTGCTGATTAGCACAAATCAAATAAATGGCATTTAAACTCTCACATATGGAGTTTGAATTTGAATCTTGTATTCAAACCAACCCCATTTAACTTGTTGCTAGATGCATTAGCCCAAAACACATTCATATTGCCATGTCATAGCATGCATCATATTGTGCATTGCATTGGTCGTGTTTCTTCTGTGTTTGCCGGTGATGTTCTCCCTCGGTAGACGTTGTACCGACGATGTGATCGTTGACACTGATGAAGACTCAATGTTATCTTCAGAAGTGCGAGGCAAGCAAAACCCCCTTGTTCATTCCGATACAATCCTACTCTCTCGCTCCTGCTCTCTTTTACTGCATTAGGACAACATCGATTCATTTGTTACTTGCTGCGGTAGCTGAACCCCTTTATCCTTTGCATGACCTGTCATTGCCACAGTAAATAGATGAAACCCACTAGCATGAGTAGGAGTTGTTTGAGCCCTGTTGTGCCTACTCATTCATGCTTGTTTGTCATGCCTGCTACTGCTTAGAGTTGTGTCAGGTCTGATTCATCCGGGATGAATCAGAGGTGTGTGAACATGTCCTACTGTGTGTGAGCTAAGTGTGTGAACACGATTTGGTAAAAGGTGTCGGTGAGAGGCCATGTAGGAGTACATGGTGGGTTGTCTCATTGAAGCCGTCCTCAGGAACTGAGTTCTGTGTTTGTGATCCATGATTCAGCTACTACCATACATTGGGCCCTGAAATATGACCCCGCTCGACTTCTTATTCACCCTTGTCCTCTGTCCAGGAGTTGCAAGTAGTTTCTGGTGTTTGTAGTATGCTGGAGGCCGTGGACAGCGCTGACCATAGGGGTGGGCTGTGATGCGGTAGGCATGTGGCCGGGTATACCGGGCGCCCGTTTGGTGTCACGGAACCCTGTTCACATCGTTTGGGGCTGTGAGCGAAACTCCGGCTGGATCTCCTCATGGATGGAACCCGCATAGGCGATAAACCTGGACTAGAGACTTGAGTGTTTAGGTAGGTCGTGGTCTACACCCACGTCGGCTTTCGCTTGAAGTCTGCCGAGCACATGTCGTGTGCAGACGCTAAGTGGTGGAAACATGTATGAAGAAGTACACCCCTGCAGGGTTAACATCATCTATTCGAATAGCCGTGTCCGCGGTAAAGGACTTCTGGGTTGCTTATATCAGTTCATAGACAAGTGAAAGTGGATACTCTAAAATACGCAAGATAAGCGTGAGTGCTATGGATGGCGTTCTCGTAGGGAGACGGGAGCGGATCCATAGTGGTGTATTGATATGGTGAATATGTGGACTCGTGTGCGCCACCTCAAAAGAGTTACTTACAGTCGTAGTTTAGGATAGCCACCAAGTCAAAGCTGGCTTGCTGCAGTTAAACCCCCACCATCCCCTTTGTTGATAATGATGCATATGTAGTTAGTTCTGATGTAAGTCTTGCTGGGTACATTTGTACTCACGTTTGCCTATTTTATGTTTTTGCAGAGAGACTTCGGTCTCGCTAGTAGTTCCACGTGGACTTCGACGTTTAGCTTGTTACCTCAGCTATGATCTTGTGCCTCGGCAGGATTTGGTAGATAGTCAGGCTTCTCAGCCTTTTTCATTTATAGATGTCTGTACTCAGACATGATAGCTTCCGCTTGTGCTTTGATTTGTATGCTCTGAATGTTGGGTCATGAGACCCCTGTTTGTAATATCTCGCTCCTCGGAGCCTAAGGAATAAATACTTGAGTTATAGAGTCATGTTGTGATGCCATGTTGTATTTGCACATATCGAGCATATTGTGTGTATGTTATTGAAATGCTTGCTATGTGTGGGATCTGACTATCTAGTTGTTTATTCTTAGTAGCCTCTCTTACCGAGAAATGTCTCCTAGTGTTTCCACTGAGCCACGGTAGCTTGCTACTACTCCGGAACACTTAGGCTGGCCGGCATGTGTCCTTCTTCGTTCCTGTGTCTATCCCTTCGGGGAAATGTCACGCGATGAATACCAGAGTCCTGTTAGCCCGCTACAGCCCGGTTCACCGGAGTCCTGCTAGCCCAGTGCTACAGCCTGGATTCACCCGCTGATGACCGACACGTTCGATGCTGGGTCATGGATGCCTGTCCCTGTAGGTTTGTGCCACTTTGGGTTTACGACTAGCCATGTCAGCCCGGGCTCCTTATCATATGGATGCTAGCGACACTATCATATACGTGTGCCAAAAGGCGCAAACGGTCCCGGGCGAAGGTAAGGCGACACCCGTGGGAATACCGTGCGTGAGGCCGCAAAGTGATATGAGGTGTTACATGCTAGATCGATGTGGCATTGAGTCGGGGTCCTGACAGCCTGTCCGGCAATACACCCGCCGAACACACGATGCAACAGCCAGGGAGAGAACAAGCCGCGTCAAATGTCTAGGTAGTCTCTATAACGAGCTTAATACCTGTTTTACTTAAAGTCCTGCAGCTTGCCCCTAGAGGGGGACATGTCAAATAATCCCATCTCTTGCTTATCGCACTATTTGTATCGTTCTGCTTTCATAGCAGCCATTTTTTAATAAACAATACATAGCTCTTATCTATTATTGTACTCATCTATTTTTTATACAAATATGTTCAGTCATGACATTATGCAACCGTACACTTTGGTACGGCCAATACACCAGGGGCTTAAGCACCCCATAACATGGTGTGAGAAGACCGAACACTCTGACGAGTGTGGCACCCCGAACTTATAGCACTATATGCATCGGCTCCGAATCATGTCTTGGGTCAATAGTTGGGTTTGCCCGGCTCCCATGTTTTGGTATCTTACATTCCGCAATGTTGGCTAAGGTAGCGCTGGGAGAACTACTGCGATTGTGTCCCAGTTGAGCTGGGTTAACACCTCAGTAGAGAAAGCTAAAACTGACCGTCATGATAGTGTGAGAGACCGGTCGCTGTTCGCGAGGTTTTTCGAGTCCTTAAAGACTTATGCCGCTTAGAGCGAGGAACCGGACTTATCCGGCCTAGGTGTGGATAGCGCCCCGAACTCAGTCTTCCGAATACTAGGGGCTTCGCCGAAATTTAAAATTATAGAATTCTATGGCTAAGTGAGAGTGATAAAGCATTATAAGTCTGACGGCCCGGTTCGTTGTGCTGAGCGCCTCCCTAGATGGACCCAAGAATGGGAACAAGAGCGCTCAGGTTTATCCCGAACACCCCAGCACTCGTGGCATGGGGGTAGAAGCCGACGACTTGCATCTCTCAGATTTGATAAACGGCCGCACAGAAGGTAATATTTTAAATTAACAAGCATTGCTTAACGCATATGAAAAAAGTTTTCAGCGTACAGGATAACAGATGCGAGTCTACTCAAAAATTACATCTTTGGAGCATTCGTCCGCTATAAGGCGGGCACCCTTCAGGACGCCCTTATAATACATCTCGGGCGTGCGATACTCCTTGCCCGGCGGTGGCGCGTCCGTCAAAAGCTTTTCAGCGTCCAGCTTGCCCCAGTGCACTTTAGCACGGGCAAGGGCCCGACGGGCACCTTCGATACAGACGGAGCGCTTGATGACCTCAATCCAGGGACACGCGTCCACCAGCCGCCGCACCAGACCGAAGTAGCTCCCAGGCATGGCTTCTCTAGGCCACAGCCGAACTATGAGGCCCTTCATGGCCTGTTCGGCCACCTTGTGGAGCTCGACCAGCTGCTTCAGCTGGTCGCTCAGGGGTACCGGATGTTCGGCCTCAGCATACTGAGACCAGAACACCTTTTCCGTCGAGCTCCCCTCTTCGGCTTGGTAGAATGCGGCAGCATCAGACACACTACAGGGCAGATCGGCGAACGCTCCTTGAGAGCTCCGGATTCGGGTAAGTAACAGATAATTTACTTTTATATTCTTGCTTTGCATAAAGAATGCCTTACCCGCCGCTATCTTCTTCATCGCCTCGATCACCTGGAGGGCCTTCTGGGCTTCGGCCTTAGCGGTCTTGGCACTCTCAAGAGTCAAGGCGAGCTCGGACTCTCGAGTCTTCGAGTCACGCTCCAAACTCTCGTGTTTTTTCACGAGAGCCTGGAGCTCTTGCCGCACCTCCGCCACCCGCGCCTCCTGCTTCTCTCGCTCGGTGCACTCCAAGGCCGCACTGTTTTCGGCCTTGGACACCGCTTCCTTCAGGGTCGCCACCTCGGCCGTGGCCCCTACAACATTTACGTTGGTCCTGTCATTATTTGCAACCAAGTATTTCTATATACATTTATATACGGTATTACATACCCTCCTTGTCCTCGAGCTGCTTCTTGGCACGGCCGAGCTCGTTCTCGGACCGCTCGAGGCTCTCCTTCAATAAATTGACCTCTGCAGTCAGTGCGGCAGAGGTCAGCAGCGCAGCCTGCATTCCCATATTGACATATTTTTGTTAGACTCCTGCGTATATCTTTTTAGATCATCAGCTCGGCATTTCTTTCCAAACGCCGAACTGAGCATCAGGGGCTACTATCTATGCGGTAATATTTTTATATGTTTTTGAACACATACCTCAAAGCCTATTAACAGACTTGTACAGGCTTCTGTCAGCCCGCTCTTGGCGGACTGAACCTTCTAAATCACCGCACTCATAACAGTGCGGTGTTCCTCGTCGATGGAGGCGCCGTTAAGCACCTCCAGCAAATTGTCCGGCACCTCCGGATGGACGAAGGTCGCAGGCTTGCCCTTCTTAGGAAGGCGCCGCCTGTCGGACTCTGGAACCATTGATGGTTCCGGAGCAGTGTCCGGCCCGGGGCCGGACTTAGATCCCTCGGGGACTTTATCCCCTTTGGGCCTGGAGTCCGGGAAGTCGCCTTGCGGCGCCTCCAGGACCACCTCCTCCTGGTTTAGTCCCTTTCGGGACTCCACCTTGGCGTCGTCCGTAGGGAGAGGGGAGGAGGCCGTCGGAAGTGAAGCACTATTCACATCCGACGAATCCAAGGAGCCGCTCGTTGAATCGTCGAGCTGAGCTTTGGGCGGACTGCATAATTAAATTCTGCGTCAGAAGCTACCGAATAATAGAGGAGCGCCATAAGTCATTCGGGTAACCGGACACTTACGATTTTGCCAGGGGCTTGACCCTGGATGGCCATTCCTCCACGTCGTCTTCGGCATCGGAGGCGTAGTCCGGCAGGAGGGTCTTCCCCTTCTTGGACCCTCCAACCTCCCCAGTTGGGGCAGCCTTTCTTTTCTTTCCTCCCCCCGTTGGAGGGGGGGAGGCTTCTTCTTCCTCCTCCTCCTCGTCTTCAGAGGCGGAGGGTGCTTCGGGGTTGTCGGGCGATGAACCCGACACCACCAGGCGCCGGGAGATCTTTCGAGTCTCCGTGGCCTTCTTCTTGGCCTTCTTCTCCGGCACCACGTGAGGTGCCGGAACCAGCAGCCCTGACAATTGGGCGTCCGCTGGGTCTTCTGGTAAGGGAGCCGGACAGTTCACCTGCCCGGATGTCTTCAGCTAGTCCTGTCAAAGGAAAGGGAGGTTAGATCCCACATAGAGTCAGACTATGAAAGACAAGAGTCTCGTAAAGGGTAGTGTAGCTTACCTCGCTGGCCTGACGCCGCGAGCTGAATCCGCGATCTTTGATAGTGGATGCGGGTGCCTCTGCGCCCTTAAACAACACCTTCCAGGCATCTTCGTACGTAGTGTCGAAAAGCTTGCTCAAGGTTTGGTGTTGTGCCGGATCAAACTCCCACAATTTGAAGGCCCGTTGTTGGCATGGGAGGATCCGGCGGATAAGCATGACCTGGACTACGTTGACAAGCTTGAGATTCTTGCTCACCAGCTTTTGGACGCAGGTTTGAAGTCTGGTAAGCTCTTCTGAATCCCCCCACGTTAGGCCTGTCTCTTTCCAGGAAGTGAGCCGTGTGGGGAAGCCAGATCGGAATTCGGGGGTCGTCGCCCATTTGGGATCGCGCGGCTCGGTGATGTAGAACCACCCCAACTGCCATCCCTTTATTGTCTCCACGAAGAAGCCCTCGAGCCATAGGACGTTGGCCATCCGGCCCACCATGGCACCTCCGCACTCTGCTTGGCGGCCGCCCACTACCTTCGGCTTGACATTAAAAGTCTTCAGCCATAAGCCGAAGTGGGGCTGGATGCAGAGGAAGGCCTCGCATACGACGATGAACGCAGGGATATTGAGGATGAAGTTCGGGGCCAGATCGTGGAAGTCCAGGCCGTAGTAGAACATGAGCCCCCGGACGAACGGGTGAAGAGGAAAACCCAGTCCGCGGAGGAAATGGGGAAGAAAAACAACCCTCTCATGGGACCTGGGGGTGGGGATGAGTTGCCCCACATCTGGAAGCCGGTGCGCGATGTCGTCAGATAGGGGTATCCGGCCTTCCTCAGCTTTTTGATTTGCCCCTCCGTGACGGAGGAGGCCATCCATCTACCTCCCGCTTCGGACATGATTGGAGAAGGTTGAGGTGGGAAGTGCGGGCTTGGGCGTTGGAGCTCGAGCGCACAGGGATGAATAAGCAAAGGAGGAAGAAGGCATAAATGGAAAGGGTAGATTCTTATCCCCTTATATGGGCGGCCGAAACTACGAGCCCCCACCGGCCTAATAAAACTCGCTTATCTCCCAAGCGTCGCGGTTAATGGCGCGGTTGGGTTACCCACGCCCGTATTGATGAGAATCCTGGAATAAAGGGACACGATCTCTGCTTCGACAAGACGTGCCAAGGAAACCGCCTCGCTAAACGCGCTGAGGTGGAACAGTAAAATGATTCGAATAAAGGCCTGACCATGGCGTGATGTCACGCTGCGGAGTACGTCAGCAGATTAGATTTGTGCAGATATTATTCTCTCTACGGTGGCATGTGGAACTTATTTTGCAGAGCCGGACACTATCATTGTGTTCAACATCTTCTATGAAGTATTCGGAGGAGGAACCCGTCTTGCAATGCCGAAGACAATTTGCGCGCCGGACTCGCCGTCATTGAAGCCTGGTTCAGGGGCTACTGAGGGAGTCCTGGATTAGGGGGTGTCCGGATGGCCGGACTATGACCTTTGGTCGGACTCCCGGACTATGAAGATACAAGATTGAAGACTTCGTCCCGTGTCTGGATTGGACTTTCCTTGGCGTGGAAGGCAAGCTTTGCGATACGATATGAAGATCTCCTCCCATTGTAACCGACTCTGTGTAACCCTAGCCCTCTCCGGTGTCTATATAAACCGGAGAGTTTTAGTCCGTAGGACGAACAACAATCATACCATAGGCTAGCTTCTAGGGTTTAGCCTCTCTGATCTCGTGGTAGATCCACTCTTGTACTACCCATACTAGTAGAATGCCCGTGCGTTGTCACGGGCCTTTTGTTGTATAAATCTTAACGAATTTTTGGGCCCTTCAATGACATCGCCTCAACACCCTTGTCGATGGATTGTTTTTGAACGTTGACATAATCCATCTCCATCTCTTTCATACTCTGCAAAAATAAATATGTATAGAAACATACCTCTTGTACTATCATGCACAACAAATATATAAAGAACAATTATTTGTATGCATCTCTTCTGATTGTGTAAAACCTGATGATTTTTCAGTCTGGTTCACCATAAAGCTTTGTCAATAAAAAGCCATCAGTTTTGATCTTTGATCTACAAAAGTAAACATATAAACAATATTAAAATAAAAAATAGAAAACTCATATACAATATATATTCATTGGTCAGATGCTAAATGCGAGTAGATGACCGTTTTTACTCGGAGTGGGTGACATCGTCCTTTTTAGTAGAGTGAGCCGCATTCCAATTTGAATAAACTGTAAGTTCACCTGTATATCACTTGTTGGTAATTGTGTTTCAAAAGAAATAGCAAACTCTGTGATGTTGCTTATGTTTCATTCTTATATCAAGATTGAAAGATTGTTTTCAGTTTTTAGAAATATTGTTGTAGATTTTGGATGCTTGCATTTCCATCATGAAGATAACTAATATCTTACTTAGAAGAATTCTTGCATTTCTAGCTTCAAGATAGGTAATATCTTATTTAGAAGGATGCTTACATTTCCTGCTCACCGATGGACGGAGCAACAAATTTGTTATTTGGATGTTGAGTTTATTTCATATTCAAAATGCAACGTTTATGTGTCCTTATGTTCACTTCCTAGCATCATATGCAAACTTGCTGACAAGTGACAAATATGTAAATAGCTTGAAAAAAGTGGATGAACAGCCTGTAAATTTGAATAGTTGAACGACCATGCATTGCCATGGAATAAAAAAAATATAGCGGTCAAATAATTGACTCAATGTAGAAATATGTTGGACAAGCTGGCATGTGGTTTCCATCCATACAGTAATAAAACTGATTCTCTCTCCATTTCTTGTTATTTCTTTGTAACCATCCTCTCCTTGCAAGAAAATGAAACGATATCTAAGTATCCAATAATACAAAAACCTAAGTATCCCAAAAACCTAAGTATCAAAAACTACAGTAATTTAGCCTACATGTGTGAAATACCACAGTTTTAACATAACAGAATATTTTGTAGTATTGATAATACAGACAACCTGTTTGGCTATCCCATTTTCAGCGACACAAAATTAGCTAGCTAAAACCATTAGCGGCTGCAGACACACGTGCTTTTCTAGTTAGCTAGCCATTTTATGCAACTACTCGGCCATGCACCAAGAACGGCCATGCACACGGCCTAGAAGACACATATTCTAACTGGCTATCCGGACGGCAACAACGTCTTTAAAACGATTTTGTGGTTGGTTGTAATTTGGAGCAACAAACGGAAGCGAGCTAACTAAATCACCAAGCAGAAGATCCTGATAAAACGGTCGTGGACATGAGGCGTGTTGAGAAGAAGGTATGAGCGAGGGACTCTCTTTTCTCAGCGAGCTCAGTTTAAAAAAAAGAGGTATGTGGTTCTTTTTTTGATGCAGAGAAAATACTGTGGTTTGCCAAAAACTGCAGTATTAAAATTACAATTTTTAGAGACAGCCAAACAACCGTTTGTAATAAAAACTACAGTATTATAAAAAACTGCAGTATTATGGGAATACATAGAAAATACTTTGTTACCAAACGGGGCCTAATCTTCTCCCACCCTTCCTCATGTTCCACCTTCATGTACTTGTACAAATTATATAAATTTTATGATTTCAAGAGAATATTTTGATTATATTTCTTATTTAAAAGTAATTAAAGATGTACATGGTGGTTAATCCAACCTTAATTTTTTACCGCAACAAGGATAAAACTTGAAACTAACATAGACTTAATTAACTAAACTGTCCCTTGTCCCCATTTCTTAAACTCCTCACACGCTACTTGCTCCATTCTCCCCGTGGCCATGCAACCATGCCTACCTGTGACCATGAAAATCAATCAATCATTAAAATTCATGATCTGACTATACAATTCACAAGATAAATGAAATCCATGTCAACTAAATATAATTAAAAACACGTCGTTTGTGCTCTGTAGCAGGGATACATTATCATACGAGCCAGGTTAGAGTACTCGTACCATGAATAAAGAAGGCACACAACATCTGGCATTATCACAAAATCATACTTGCACACATTACCACCAGTAGCAAGATAAACGAGGTGGATATCAGCTTTTAAAGCATGATTAGGAATCAAGGCAAACTCTATTTTCAGGGTTAGAAAGAAAAAGACCAAGTGCAAGAATTGGAACAGATAAGAAGCTTACCAGGGCATGATGCCATTGGGTTGGATGTCATGCACGGGCCAATAGAGCTCCCTCCCTATCTCTTACGAAGCTCTCCCTACGACCCACTTCAGAGCAGCCGGTCGTGCTTTTTTCCAACCCAACTTCTGCATCACCGCAGATCAGCCAAAGGAGCTGTTGCCGGCAGCCAAGCTCACCTTCCGCACTGCTACAGATCAGCTAGCATGTGGAGTGTACATGATCCGAGAGAGACTCAGTCGAGCAACATAAATGAAAAAGGAAAAGTACCAACGTTTTGAGAAAATGAATTCAGTTAGTCATACAAGAATATGTTCAGAAGATAAAAATCATTTAGACACACCTCACGCAAATTCTCTCAAAGAAATTCTTCATGACATCTTTCGGAACCTACCTGTTCAGAAAAACAAAGTAAGAGAGCAGACATATGCAGCACAATTACCATCTAGGAACTTGTGGTGTGAAACCATCAAAGTACAAAAAAGATATATGAATATAACGTTTCCTTATTTATTTAATTTTATTCCAGATTACAGTAAACAGATTAAGGCTTAATATTATTACTGAGCTCAGAGATCGATCAACAAGTCATATGCTCTAATTTAGAAAAGAACTATGTGCATTTACTTACTGGAGGAAGAAACCAAGGTCAAAAGGCAAAATGGCAGTCTTCATATCGTGCGTCAAGCATAACTACATTGCCTTATGAACTGAAGTAAAAATTAGAATTATCAAGCAAAAGTACTAACAACCAACAGTGACGAGACTTGCTCTTGCACAAATGTTTATCCCAACAAAGGATCGCGAACTCGCTAGATACACTAACTGAGGCTCATTCCCTTTGCTTGAGGCACTGTCTTAGGAACAACTTCAGAGTAGGTCGATTGAAACTTAGAAGAAACGGAGATACACATGTTAACTAATAGACTGGCATTTGTCACTTTGTGATTGAAATTAACTATGAATAAGGACTCTGGAACATGAACATACAGTTGTGTGGAGGGCATCAAAAATATGGAGTAGAACTTGTATTACCCTAAGAACCAGCATTGGGGCAGAGAAATTAAACCTTAGATCCAGCAAGGAAGCTTTAGTATTTAGAACACATGATCGGAATATGCATTTGGCCTCCTCCTGGGGCGTAGGATGTGCAGCTTCAGCAAGTAATGTATTTCCAGGTACCTTCAAGTGGTGTTTAGCTAGCAAAAAAAATTCAGAGAATATTAATTTTCAAAACCAGATAAACTCTGTAACAATCAGTCAAAGAACGGTGGTTTCCGCTAGTTCCAGAAAAGAAGAGGACAGGTTCCAGATGATTGGATATGTTGTGCTTGGTCAATATAATTTTAGTAAATATCACACCATATACCTTCAGAGTTCTGGTTGCCAAGCATCTTTAGATGCCCAACCTTCAGTCAAGATGGCAATGGCATCATCTTCTCTCACCTACAGGCTACAGTCCTCTTCTACTCTTGTTCCTCCTGGCCTACTCGTGCAGCGCATCGCCCAGCGGTCAACCCTCCTGTCCTGTAAAGTGAGTTGGCCCGGTGTTCCCATACTGACAATGCCCAAACATGACAAATTTTTGCATGATTTTCAGATTGCATCACTGGACAGGAAACAATGGTCCTGGAAATTAATCAAAGCACCAAAGTCTCACCATTAATCTATGGACGACGTCGTTCTCCCAATCGGAATCCTCGTGGTCCCAAATGCTAAATGGTTCAAACTATGTAAGAGAACCGCACCAGTCAATCGAACATGAAACAATGGTGATATGAACCAAATACTGTGTGAACATTTTGTAAACCTTTGTAGTATTTATGAGTGAAACTGCCTTGAAATGCAACATATCAACACATTTATACCAGTTGTGCGATGTGCCCTGTTAGTTTGCCATTCCATAATCCATTGCCATCAAAGTAGCTGGCATAATGCCCTCAAAATCGTTCCCAGGGTGATCCATTAACCTAGAGACAGAACACCAATTTCAGTAAACAAATAAGCAAAACATAAGGTTGTAATGTAATGAAGATCTCAGCTGTACAATAAAAAAGAGAGAAGCTATTGTATCTAATTAGAAGCAGCAGTGCATGTCATGGTATATACTTATATTATGTACATATTTCGATATCAGAACACCCAAGTAGTCTGTTAACATATTCACAATGCTCCGTCAATGGTAAAACAGTGCTAGTGTAATGAGTGAAAGTTTATTTGTGCCTCTTTGTACCTCCAGCATCAAGGCCATTCTTCTCGTCTCAATATTCCGGAGCAGCAAAACAAATGAGTCGAAGCTTTGATAGATAGCATGCGTTGTTATACGCTCGGCAGAACAATCCAAACTACAGTCCAAAAATCATTTGCAGACGTGATAAATTATGACATTGGTTGGTGAGGAACTGCCCCTATCCAAATATCCTGGGTCGATACAAATTAAAATTAGTTCAATGTATACAGATGAACAGCATTCAGTATTCCTCAAACAGCAACATCCCTACAGCTGAAAATACAGTAAATATCAATACAGATTCAACAAACAAGGTTTCTAACAAACCAACGTGAATTAACTGAGTATGTCTAGGTAATGAATGTATTCGGCAAGGTACTGCTCAAGTGCTCAATATGTCTTGGACCCAGATAAGTTCAAACGGAGTTAACCGTAGCCATCTCGATGTAATTACTGCTGTAATTAGTAGCAATGACAATTTCTGCGAACGTACAGAGAATCTACCGTGCTCACTACTTGTGTTCCGGAAAACAGAACAGTTCCATTTCATGATCCGGTACCTTCCCTTGCTATTCTCTCGCAAAATTCTCCCCGTGAATGAAGAAGAAGAATACAGACGTGAACTGACCTTGTCGATGCGATCCCACCAGTGGAACTCGGGCTCGATCAAGCTGCGGCCGTAGTTCAGCATCACCGTCGGATAGAAGAGCGCCCTGGCGAATACCTCCATGAACGCACGCTTCACGCCTAAGCTGCCCGCCTATCACGCCCGTCAGAGACCATCTTGCCGCCGACACCCGCCTCGTCGCCGACGCCCCTCTCCTCCTCCCGCCCGGAGGGAAGCGCCGGGGGCATCTCATCGACGCCCCTCGCCCCGTCCGGCTCGCCGCTGACGCCCCTCTCCCCCTCCCACTCGGAGGGAGGCACCAGGAGCATCTCATCGACGCCCCTCACCCCGCTGCGCTCGCAGCTGCCCCCACCTCCTCCCATACCCACTCCCAGCCCCAGGGCTCCACCTCGCCGCTGTCGACGCGGCTGACCCCTACCTCCTCCCGCTCCCAGGGATCCTCCTCGCAGCGACGTATCCGAGGCGCGGTGGTGGCGGTGCAGGCGGCGGCGTCCTGGTGATCCACGACGGCGGCGATGGTCGCCGGCGTCTCCCTGGTTCGGCGGCGGCGGCTGCATCCCGGGAGAGGAGGAGCAGCGGCTTGGGATCTCATCCGCGTCTTCCCTGCGAGGTCCGCGGCGGCGATCTGGTGCGTCTGCAGTCACAGATCGTAGGTCGAGGGGATCGAGAGGGCAGTCTCGCTCGTGCGTGCGAGTTCTGGTTTTTTTTGGTAGGTTTTTTTCGTAGGTTTTCTTCCAGGACGGGAGGTTGGGCGGGTGCGGGACTCGATCGCGGGGTTTTTCTTGGTTTTTCGCGGCTGGGAGGAAGGTGGGAGGAAGTACCAAAGAAGTATCAAAAAAGACCGAGTGAGGTGGGACAAAAATAAAACCCGGAACGCGACCTACCAACTGAGGCATTAGGAGTAGAGATCATCAATATTAATCAAGCAGGAGTAGGGTTTTACCTCCATCGAGAGGGCCCGAACCTGGGTAAAAACATCGTGTCCCTTGTCTCCTGTTACCATCCGTCTAGACGCACAGTTCGGAATCCCCTACCCGAGATCCGCCGGTTTTGACACCGACAGCGGTTCCCAAACAAAAAAGTAAAGTATATTTCCTTTCCACCATTCTTTCACAATTCGTGGCTAGTCGTATCCACGGGTACCTTCCATACCAACACTTTCCAAGGAATTTGTTATCATACTATTTCAGGACTAGGCATCCCTATTACCTGCCACACTCTTGTGCAATGAAAAGTGATAAACACTCGTCATGAGAATAAAATACCTACCATGGAAAATATTGGCCACCCGCTACCGCTTCATGAGCGGTACAGGCACACAAAACAGAAATTGATTTTGAAAATTAGAGTTGGCCCATACAAATTTACTTGGAACATCATGGAAATACCACATATGGTAGGTATGGTAGACTCATTTGACATTGGGTTTAAGGAATTGGATGCACAAGCAGTATTCCCGCTTAGTACAAGTGAAGGCTAGTAAATAGATTGAGAAGCAACCAACCAAAAAACAAAAACGGTCATAAACGCGCATTGAACATAATTAATAGCGAATAATGCACCACAAGTAGGATATAATTTCATTTCATAATTAACAGCAAATAATGCGCCACAAGTTTTAATATATGATAGAACATAGACCCGGGGGCCATAGTTTTCACTAGAGGCTTCTCTCAAGAAAATAGCATACGGTGGGTATACATATTACTATTGGGCAGTTGATAGAAAAACAAATAATTATGACGATATCCAAAGAAATGATCATGTATATAGGCATCACGTCCGAGACAAGTAGACCGACTCCTGCCTGCATCTACTACTATTACTCCACACATCGACCGCTATCCAGCATGCATCTAGTATATTAAGTTCATGAAAGATTGGAGTAATGCCTTAAGCAAGATGACATGATGTAGACAAGATAAATTCACGGATGAAATAAATCCCATCTTGTTACCTTTAATAGCGACGATACATGTGTGTCATGTCTCTTTCTGTCACTGAGATTGAGCACCGCAAGATTGAACCCATCACAAAGCATCCCTCCCATGGCAAGATAAATCAATCTAGTTGGGAAAACCAAACCAATAAACCGGAGAAGAAATATGAGGTTATAATAATCATGAATAAAAGAGTTCGGAGAAAACTCAAATAATATTTGTGGATAGATCTGATCATAAACTCACAATTCATCGAATCCCAACAAACACACCGCAAAAAAATCATTACATCAAATAGATCTCCAAGAACATCGAGGAGAACATTGTATTGAAGATCAAAAAGAGAGAAGAAGCGATCTAGCTACTAACTATGGACCCATAGGTCTGTGGTAAACTACTCATGCATCGTTGGAGGGGTAGCAAGGATGATGAAAAACCCATCCGTGATCGTTTCCCCCTCCAGCAGAGTGCCAGAAATGGCCTCTAGATTGGATCTCGTGGTTCTGGAACTTGCGGCAATGGAAAAAGTATTTCATGGACTCCCTCGAGGGTTTGGGGAGTTTAGAGTATTTATTGAGGCAGAGGTAGGTCAAAACGATACTCATGGGCCCCACTACCCACCAAGGCACGTCAGAGGCCTCTGCCGCACCCTGGTGCTTAGTGGGCCCCTCTTTCATCTTTCGGTTCCTTATTACTCGTATCTGTGTTGGTATTTCCCCGAAGAGGAGGGGATGATACAACACATCAACGGTAAGTATTTCCCGAAGTTATGAAATCAAGGTTATCAATCCAGTAGGAGGACCAATCAACACTACGTAAACAATACCTGCACACAAATAACAAATACTTGTAGCCCAACGCGTAAGAGGGGTTGTCAATCCCTCGAAGGTAGTAAAATATGATAAATAGGTAGATTGATAGATGCAAATAAAATAATGGCAAATAAAACTCAGCGAGATATTTTTGGGTTTTTGATAATATAGATCTGAAACAAAAGAGGCAAATAAATTGGGAAGACAAATAGCAATATAGATCTGAAAATATATGATAGGAAATAAACCCCAGGGCCGTAGATTTCACTAGTGGCTTCTCTCAAGAAAATTTCATATGGTGGGTAAACAAATTACTATTGGGCAATTGATAGAAGAGCAAATAATTATGACGATATCCAAGACAATGATCATGTATATAGGCATCACGTCCAAGACTAGTAGACCGAAATGATTCTGCATCTACTACTATTACTCCACATATCGACCGCTATCCAGCATGTATGTAGTGTATTAGGTTCATGGAAAAATGGAGTAATGCAATAAGAACAATGACATGATGTAGACAAGATCTATCATGTAGGAATAGACCCATCTTTTTATCCTTAATAACAACGATACATACGTGCCTCACTACCCTTCTTCACTGGGTGAGGACACCACAAGATGAATCCGTCACAAAGCACCTCTTCCCATTGCAAGATAAATCAATCAAGTTAGCCAAACAAAACCGAAATATCGAAGAAGAAATACGAGTCTATAATAATCATGTATGGATATGAACAGATCTGATCATAAACTCACAATTCATTGGATCCCAACAAACAAACCGCAAAGAGTCATTACATCAAACAGATCTCCAAGAACATCGAGGAGAACATTGTACTGATAATCAAAAAGAGAGAAGAAGGCATCTAGCTACTGCCTACGGACCCGTAGGTCTGTGGTGAACTACTCACGCATCATCGGAGGAGCGCCAATGAGGATGATGAACCCATGTGTGATTGTGTTCCCCTCCAGCAAGGTGCCAGAATAGGGCTCTAGATTGGATCTCGTGGTTCTGGAACTTGCGGCAGCTGGAATTGTTTTTCATCGACTCTCCTAGGGTTTCTCGAATATTTGGGAATTTATAGAGTTGAGAGGCGGTGGAAAGGATTCTCGTCGGCCCCCCACCCGTCTGGGCACGCCAGGGGCCTCTGGCGCACCCTGGGGGGTTGTGGGACCCACGGGCCTCCCCTCTGATGCTTCCTTGGCTCCCAAGTTGTCTTTTGGTCCAAAACAAATCTCCAAAAAGTTTTGTGGCATTTGGACTTCGTTTGGTACTGATATTCTGTGAGGTAAAAAATAAGCAAAAACAACAACTGGCTCTGGGCACTATGTCAATAGGTTAGTCCTAAAAAATGATAGAAAGTTGCTATAAAATGAATATAAAGCATCCAAGAATGATAATATAACAGCATAGAACAATCTAAAATTATAGATACGTTGGAGACGTATCAGTTCCCTCCCCAAGCTTCTAGGGTCTCTTATTGCCAGAAAAAATCTCCAAAAAAATTTGTGGCATTTGGACATCGTTTGGTTCTGATATTCTTCAAAGTAAAAAAAATAAGCAAAAAAATAGCAACTGGCACTGGGAACTAAGTTAATAGGTTAGTCCCAGAAATGATATAAAGTTGCTTATAAATGTATATAAAACTTCCAAGATTGATAATATAATAACATGGAACAATAAAAAACTATAGATATGTTGAAGACGTATATGTGTCCCTCTCAAAAGGTGTGTCCAGCAAAGATGATTGTGGCCAACTAAAAAGCAAACAAAGCAAAGACTCATATAATACACGACGCCCCAAGCAAAACTCATATCATGTGATGAATAAAAATATAGCTCCAAGTAATTTACTGATGGTTGGTAGAAGAAAGAGGGGATGCCATCCGGGGCAACCCCAAGCTTAGACGCTTGGGACTCCTTGAATATTACTTTGGAGTGCCTCGGGCATCCCCAAGCTTAGGGTCTTGCCACTCTCAATTCTTCATCCATCGCGATCTCACTCAAAACATGAAAACTTCAGCACACAAAACTCAACAGAAAACTCGTTAGGTCCGTTAGTATAACAAGCAAACCATCACTTTAGGTAGTGTTGTAAACCCATTCATATTTATTATTGCATAACACCTACTATATTCTAACTTAACCATGACTTATACCCCCGATATAATCCATAGATTCATTAAAACAAGCAAACAATGCAACACAAATAGAACGTGTCAAAAACAGAACAGTATGTAATGATTCAAACAATGACCATACTTCAGTAACTCCAAAAATTCTGAAAAACTATAAAAGGGTGGGAAATTTTCATATCAATCATGTGTCAAAAATTCAGAATTTTATCACATTCCAGTGAATTTATAAATTATGTTACCGGGCGAAAAAGTTTCCGTTTTCTCACAAAATCAAAGCAACTATCATCCAAATCATGAAAAAAAAATTACAACCATATTTTCCTCTCTCATAATAATTAAATGTAATATCATAATAAAATTCAACAATATAGCTATCATATAAAATTTTCTCTTCATGATCCACATGCATAAAAATTTTATAATCTTCCAAGATAGTGGGATTTACATCAACTAAGAATGACCTATCTAAACCCACTTTTCTCAAAAATTTCAAAAGATTGAGCATTTTCAATATGTGGGATTCTTTTTATCTAAAGTTGACGCTCTTCCAAACCCACTTTCAATATTATTGCAAACATTATTATCAATATCATATTCATCATGAGGCTTAAATAAATTTTCAAGATCATAAGAAGCATTATCACCCAATCATGATCATTGCAATAAGTAGTGGACATAAAAAATTATCATCCCCAGGCTTGTAGATTTGCATATCATTTGCACAATTGACATTAATAGAATTTAAAATAACATCATTGCAATCATGCTTTTTATTCAAGGAGCTATCATGAAATACTTTATAAATTTATTCTTCTAACACTTCATCACAATTTTTAGATTCACGATCTTCAAGCAAGACTTCATAAAGATAATCTAGTGCACTCAACTCACTAGCAATTGGTTCATCATAATTGGATCTTTTAAAAATATTAGCAAGAGGATAAGGATCCATCTTATTTTTCTTATTTCTTTTCTGTTCTTTTGGGTGTTGACATGAAGGTAAAAAATAAGCAAACGAGCGAATGAAAATATTTTTGTGTTTTTGTGAAAAACGTTTTAGAAGTGGGGGAGATGAAAATGAGAGGCAAAAGGTAAATGAAAGTAAAGGAGATGAAAGTTTATGCGACGGTACTTGATAGGTTTTGGTGATGTCTCCCAGGTAATGGCGCCGGAAATTCTTCCTGCCAAGGTTGTTAGAATCGCGATTATGTTATAGGATTCTATGACTTCACGATCCAAACTAACCCCTCTGATTCTACGATTTTACTTCATAGAATCTATGTTTCTACGATCCTGATAATGAAGATTCTATGATTTGCAATCCTACCATTAGAGTTTCGATCCGATTCAGAATCACGATTCTGACAACCTTGCTTCCTGCTACTTGTGAGCTGTGTTGGGATTTCCTCGAAGAGGAGAGGATGATGCAGTACAATACATATAAGTATTTTCCTCTGTTAAGAACCAAGGTTATCAATCCAATAGGAGAACCATGCAATAGCTGGTGAATAACACCTACACACAAAATAACAAATACTTGCAGCCAACGCAAACAAGGGGTTGTCAATCCCTTTGCGGTTAATTGCAAGGATCAAATCTTGTAGTAATAGATAGATAAACAAAAATACAAAATAAAGTAAAGGTAAATAAATTGCAGCAAGGTATTTTTAGATTATAATATATAATAAAGATAGACCCAAGGGCCATAGTTTTCACTAGAGGCTTCTCTCTCAAACAAAAAGCATACTGTGGGTGAACAAATTGTCGTTAGGCAATTGATAGAAAAGTGCATAGTTATGAGGATATCCAAGGCAATGATCATGTATATGGGCATCACGTCTGAGACAAGTAGAATGACTCATGCCTGCATCTACTACTATTACTCTACACCTCTACCGCTATCCAACATGCATCTAGTGTATTAAGTTCATAAAGAACGAAGTAACACCTTAAGCAAGATGACATGATGTAGACAAAGTAAACTCAGCAATATGAATAAATCCCATCGTTTTATCCTTAATGGCAACAATACAAATATGTGTTTTATCCCTTTCTGTCACTCGGATATAGATCACCGCAAGATTGAACCCATCACAAAGCACCTCTCCCATTGCAAGATAAATCAATCTAGTTGGCCAAACCAAACAGATAGATCAGAGAGAAATACAAAGCTATAATAATCATGCATAAAAGAGTTCAGAGAAGACTCAAATAATATTCATAGATAATCTGATCATGAACCCACAATTCATCGAATCCCAATAAACACACCACAAAAGAAGATTACACCGAATAGATCTCCAAGAACATCGAGTAGAGCATTGTATTGAAGATCAAAGAGAGAGAAGAAGCCATCTAGCTACTAGCTATGGACCCATAGGTCTATGGTAAACTGCTCACATCATCCCAAGGGAAGCAAGGTTGATGTAAGGCCCTCCGTGATCGATTCCCCCTCCAGTAGAGTACCGGAAAATGCCTCCATATGGGACCTCACAAGAACAGAGGCTTGTAGCGGCGGAAACAGTATTTTGGGTGGCTCTATGTTGGTTTCCCAATTTTAGAGAATTTATAGAGTTGGAATTAGGTCAAACGAAGGAACGAGGGGCCCATAAGCCACATGGGTGCGCCTACCCCCTGGGCACGCCCATGTGCCTTGTGGCCTACTCCTTCGCCTTTTGGCCTCCTCTCGAAGCTTCTAGGGTCTCTTATGTCCAGAAAAAAATTGTCAAAAAGTTTCGTGGCATTTGGGTTCGTTTGGTACTGATTTCCTGGAAAACCAAAAACAGGAAAAAAAAACAGCAACTAGCACTTGGCACTAAGTTAATAGGTTAGTCCCAAAAAATGATAAAACATTGCATTTACTTACATATAAAACATCCAAGATTGATACTATAATAGCATGGAACAATAAAAAAAATTTAGATACGTTGGAGGCGTATTAGTACTCTACTTTGATGGGCTCCAAAAGAGAACACATTCTGCTTCATAAACCATGGAAAATGCAAGTAGAATCAAACACAAGGCTTTTGGATTGCATTGCATGATAGTGTTAACACTAGAGCTATGTTAAAGAGAAAGGGATTTCTATTGCCCAATTATTTATGCTCTCTATGTAATTAGCCTACTGAAGAGACCATCATGCATCTTCTTTGGGATTGCTATTTTGTCTCGTGTTGTTGGCACTCCTTTGTTGAGAATAGAAGAATATGTACTTAAGTATATGGAAATTCTATGCTCCTTTTGGAAGTTCTGCCCAGACAGATTAGTCTTGGATTTCTGATTTTGGGATGTTGACATATTTGGTTGCACATAAATGGAAAAATCTTCAAGAACATTAACCCTTCAGTTACTTCTTGGAGGATCTGCTTCAAAGAGATCTCCATGCTTTTATACAGTGTTAAAGATATGTTACCTGTCTGCAGAACTAGATCGATGTTAACCTGTGAATGAGTCATGAATTCCTTAGAACTAGCATAGGTTGATTGGTTTGTAGGCATTTCTCTTAGTTATTTTTTTCATTTTTCCTTTTCTTTCTCTTTGTTTCCCCCTTTTTGTATCATATTGATTTATACTAATAGAAAATTTGTTCGACGGATCAAGGCTTCAAAAAAATGACATGCACATTCGAGTCCTACAGGATTTCATGTTTTCTTTGACTCAAATGAATTCTCTAAGATTTTTTGGGGGATTTGTATCCTCACGAATTTTCAAACTTTGGTTGTTTTATTCGCAGGATTGAAATCCTTTTGATATTTTTCATATGATTCATGCGTACTCCATTTTGGAGGAAAATTTCCAACCACTCAAACCTCTGAGCAGATTTCCTTTGTTTTCATGTGCTATCAAAGAGAAGAAAAACTCCTTTCCAAATTCCTATAGTCTTGTAATCTTGTAGGATAGGATAGAACATGAAATTATATTCCTATAAGCTTCCTATTCTTACATTTCGAGAATATTGCAAATCAACGCGGCCCTCGGTTAGTTTGATTGCACCATAGGAAAACATAACTTTTTTTCCAAAAGATTTGGGTGGATAGTATATTTGCTATGAAATGCAGGGTATGTTTGATTTGTTCCATTAGTTGTCATGCCAAAAAGTTTAGCAAAAGAATCGATTGAGGTTTCGCTTGCCAGTGGATTGATAAACAATGAATAAACAAATGAATTAGTTGGTAGTAGGGCACCCATAAAGTTAGCCTTCATCCAAACAAAAGCCAATGTTTTGGCCATGACCAAAAAATTGGTATGGTTCACTTTGGTCACAATCCAACCACACACTCATAATACAAATGATTCAATCCTACGAAACAAAGGGAAAACTCCTACAAGATTCAATCCTACGTATAAAAGATCAACATAGAAAATATTCATAAGGATTCTAACGATTGAAAAATCCTATGAAAATCCCAAATCAAAGAGTCCCTTACAAAAAAATTCATTAGAACAAGGCAAAAGTTCACATGCTAGGCGATGGTTTTAGTGAGCTTCTATGAAAGCCTACCACCGACCTTTATTGATGTCAGGAAAGACAACATCCTCTGACATGGTTTACCTCATTGGATCCATCATTGTGGAGCCCGTTCATCTTAGTGGTAGACCTTACGCTCAAGGTTTGCTAGGTTGAACACTCTTTGATGATGTGATTCTTGGCCAATCAAGCCTAGATAGGGAGCCCGAGCTAAGAGGCGGGAAGTGCTCTTCTCCGTCACAGAAGACCCAGGGTGATTGTCTCTGTTTGCCCCTATGGGATACCCGCCGTTGCTTCACCTTCCTTGTCATTTGAGTCTCGGGCTTTCCAGGTCAAAACCAATACTGGCATTGGCCCGAGCAGTCATCCTCCGCGTTCCCGTCGGTTTCCCCTTGGGATCGTTATCTTGGCTTGTGATGTGTAGCAGTTCTGCTCTTGAGCTAGGCGTGTGCACGTTCTCGTGGCCGGTGTGGTAACCAAAGCGTTGTCTTTGGGAATCATCTTCGAGAGGTGCATCGCCACATGACCAGTGTGCATGTGAAATCTACAGCAACTCAACTTACAAAATCATCATTGTGTTGTTGGTTATCGACTTTAGTCGCTTGGACGACAAAGATATAGCATAGATTGTTGCACGCGTACATGTTTTGTAAGCCAGAGTGGCGGCTTCTCAGAGTGTTTTCATGTGTCAATATGTGGTCACTTGAATGTCAAACTCGTCGACTCGACGGTGTGCGGCGCCGGAGTTAATCTGTGTGCCTTTGATGGGTTTAGATGGATTTTCTTTTATTATTGTATCGATTCATTTTTGAGTTAATGAATTAGATATCTACTATTGGTTGCTCAAATTATATTAGGGCCTTTTAGATTGCATGATCCCAAAAATACAGGAACATGAAAAATATATGATTGCAATGGGATATTCACTTAAATCTAATAGGATTAGCATTGAGTGTTTGATTTTTTTTACAAAGGAGGTTGAAACCCTCGGCCTCTACATCAACGTGATGCACACAACCATTTTTATATTAAAGTTTATGCAAGGCAACAAGACCAAAAACATCAACAAGCAGAGTACATAGCTTAGACAACTACGACACTTGTTCCGGCAGACCATTACAGGATATGAAAGTAACACCTACGACTAAATCGACTTCTTCCGCAGCAACGCCTTCAAAAAGGGATGCACGCCCTTGCACCGTCGTCATCATGTTGGGCCAATAACGGCTGGAACAAGGATTTTCATCCCGATTGCTAATAGCAAGTAATGAAAGCTGACAAATCAGTGAATAGGCAACATTTTCATCAAGATAACGACACAAGTTCATCGTTGCCGAGTCCAACCAATATAGGCCAGAACAAGAGTTTTCACTCCGAATTGAAGCGGTGCTCCAATCATAGTCTTGATGATCTTCTAACAATCACGTCACTCAGTACTCCATGCCAAACCAAAAAGGCGCTAGCACAGGAAAAACAAAAGAATTGTAAAAAAGAGGTTTAAATGGCATCTCATTTCCTATGAAACGTAATACAAAAGATTTCATAGAAATTTTTCTATGAAATCCAACCGTATGAATCAAAGGATCAATGTAGTACAAAAGTTTCCGCAGAAATTTTTCTATGAAATCCAACCTTGTGAATCAAAGGAGCCTCATAGTTGATCTGACATGCATCTGAGGCATCGATGCACCAGCACACTACCTAGATGTATTATTTGATTTCACTGTGCAGTGCATGGCGCCTGCAAAACATAGGTGAATGACTAGTCCTAATAGTAGAAGCAAAAAAAAAATACCTTTGCAGCTTTGCTTGTTTCCTTCCCGACATACACGCAAAGCGCTCCACCCTTTTTTCCTAATCATGGGGAGGAGCCTGCATGGACCATCGGCATAAGAGCCAAAGAGGAAGGCCAGCCAACTTTCTCTTAGCCTAATAATTACCCTGGCTACTATGCGTTCTCGTCGAGCATATGTTCTTTCCACTCCAGAGACATGGCCGATTAGATCGTGATCCGTCTGTGGATTCGCCAGTACTTCTTCTAATTAACGACGACGAGGAGAAGAGATGCTCGGACGGAGTGTGGCCGGGCCGGGCCGCCCCCACCATTACCTTTTGTTTGTCTAATCGGGGTGCGGCTGGCTGGCCTCCTGCTGCTGCCGCGGCAGCAATGGCTGCCAGGGCCGCAACGTGCTTTTGCCTTGGAAATGACAGGCGCTACAGTTCTGGTGTGGATAGAATAATTGCCTTTTCTCGAGAAACGCGTGTGACACACCGACGGACACGGCTGAACTGCAGTGAGCGTCGAAGTGGATTGGCATTGGATAGCGGCAGCAGCAGCCAGCTCTTCCTTTTTCTCGACCATGCACGCCATGGCGCCATACATGCACTGCAGAGCTGCTAGACCATCGATTTGTAGGATCGTTTATAAACTAGTCTACGCATGGGGCATACTGCATGTACATTGTTTAGATTAATGGGTGTAGACGTAGACCACTGGAAATGTGGCTTCGGTGCTGCGTGTCCATTTTTTAAGAAGTAGCTCTTGGATCTGAGAAGATCCCTTGAGATCTATAGGGTACTATAGCACGTTACGGTAGAAATATGGCCGTACAACAGTAGTATCAATCGGAAACATATGGTCGAAGTTTTCAACCAGATAGACACCATCGAAAAACAATAATGTAGCTCTATGTGTTGCTTACGCAACCATGTGAGACTCTCATGATTAAATATTTGTTCCTCAGTTCTCATTTTTGGATGATTTTCTGCTTCTTAGGAATTTTCTCTGTGTACTCTGTTTGACCGTAAGACTGGAATCCTAAGAGTTTTTTTAAAAGATTGACCCTAAGATTGGAATCCTTACACTTTTTTTAGGGATTGTATTGCATTATGTTTTATAGGGATTCTTTGTTTTTTTTCCTGTGATGACAAACAGTCTTTGGTACAAAATCTTCTAGTTTTCAAGTCATGTAAGATATTAAAGGACATGACACTACACTCCAGCCTTTTCCTATTCGTGTGTTTAAAAATCCTATGAACCAAAGAGAACATTATGGGTAGCGATAGGCTGATGTGGCTTTCAACATTTGGGCAGATGCTGCCCCTCATTTTGTTCAAGGTCTGGTGACTAGCGATATGGCTAGGATCCAACTCTAAGTGGAATAGAATTTATTCCTTAGAAAAAGAGCAATATGAGTGCTCATTCGGTTTGTAGAAATTTTGGATGACACCCATATGATTTGTTCCCATATAATTATTTTTTCCTATGTATGTAGTTCGTTTCGTAGGAACAGAGGTACTAGATTCCTTGGGATTATGTTTATATTAGTCGACTCCCATGGATTCTTAGCATTAGGTGAGCCCTCATGAAATTTTTGTAAGGATTGAAGTGGAGTGAGCATCCCAGTCCTTCACTTTTCCTATTTCTTTGATATGGAAATTATGTAAACCGAATGAGCCCTAAACGTGTCGATATATAAATTGAAAAGAATGATTGCTGGCAAGAAGACATATGCCACAACTCAAACATGCTCTAGGACTATTTTTTAAAAGGGTTGTCTCTAGGACTATTTTGCTCACTTATGTGTAGTAGTTATTTTCTGACTACTAGTTGCGAGGTTGTTGGAGACTAGTTGGTTTTTCCCCTTGTATAGTTGTTATTCTGCATGGTGGTAGTAGGTTTTCATCCGATAGTAAGTGTTTTGAAGGCCAGCACTTGCAACGAGTTTCCAACGAGTTCCTTGTCGAGAACCAATCAGTTGTTAAATGGTTAGAAAGGTGGTTGTTCCCCCAGCCCATCAGGGATCCAGCCTATTGTTTGGGGACCACCTATTCAGACGTCAAGGCTACATCTCACCCGCATCGAGAGCAGCCCAGCCTTTAGGCCGGGCCAACGGGGCGCCCGCCCTGGGCCCCCGGAAGGCAGGGGCCCCAACCCAAGTAGTAATCGTTGGTAGTACGTAAGAAGCCCAAGAAATATATGGAGAAAACAGAGGGCCCATTCAACCGTGGGGCAAAGCCCACCGTCAATCGTTCTCCTCTTTTCTCATCGACTCCTCCGCTTCGAAAAATTCTAGACTCCCATAACAGCATTGCCGCTCCCGTGCATTTCTGATTCCAAGGTCGCCACCGGCAATTAATTGAGATTAAAGGCGAAAATCAGTTCCCAAATCGGCTCTCTTCCCTTTCTCAATGTTCTTCTCATTCCCCATCAGCTAGATGTTGGAGACATGGAGACGGTAGGTGTTCTTCTTTTCTCCCTTGCCATGATCTGTTCCTCCTCAATTAAATAGCTCTGCCCTCCGGCTCTGACGCGTCCACATCTACCTGCATAGGCGTTCTTCTGCTATTCATTGGATCTAGGTGTGAGAGAGTGCCTGGGAGTCAGGAGATTCGGGGAACCGCAGAATCGGCCTACATCCAACCTACATCCACATCAATCCATATTACAACCTGCTGATCTATCAATCTACATCCACATCAATCCATATTTAGGTGTGTTTGTTCCCTGTGTTAATCATTTTATGATACTTGTTCGTGTTTAGTGTCATGTCGTCTAGAAAGTATTTATCTGGTAAAGGGAACAGTAAAAGGCAGCGCAAAGATGAACTAGCTAGTAGAAATCCACAAAGGATCAATTGACAAATTTATCTTTTTTTGAAGATATTGATAATTTTTTCAGAACTAGTAGTTCTTCTAGAGACCCCTGAAACTTACCACAGTAAGTGTTGAAGAGCAACATACTGGGAATACAAATGCTTTTTGGAAGAACTGAGTTATTATCCGGGTGAAATTTTTGGGAGTGAAGAACATGGCGGATTCGGAAAGATTCAGAAACAAATGTATGTACATGTGCTTACTTCTTATCTGATGGTAACACAATTTTTTTGCAGAACAAAATGAAGTCTCCGTTGTTCAAATATAGGAAAGCGAGTTTATGTGGAATTGCCTTTTTTTTCATTACTATTATGGTGTAGTAATCCATCTTATCAATAAAGAAATTGCACTGTCTGTTGTCAATAGAATTTTTGTACTGTCAATTTTAAAGTCCAAAGATCATCGTCTATGCTATGCACTTGATATTTAGTTTGCTTTTCGGATAGAAAATATTTTAAGCTTTTGAGTCAACAAGGGCGCGTTGTTGATGTCTTGCCCCCAGGGCCCCGTAAATCTATGGGCCGGCCCTGACCGAGAGATCATTTGGTCTCGCTTCTTACACGGGGTTAGTGGGCAGACCCAGTACTGTAGCTGAAGGAGCAGGTTTTGGAAGCTTTAATGAACCGGTTAGGTTCAATTTTAGAAGCTTTCACATGTTTTCTTTGTGTTTTTCTTATCAGTTTTCATTGGTTTTGTTTAGGCTTTTTTTCAAATACATGTTAACTGTTTTTTGATACATGTTGTACATTTTTCTTACACACGTGTAAAAAAAATTTATACACAATTGAACATTTCTCAATTGCATAACGATCATTTTTTTCAAGACATAATATAATTATTTTCCAAAATAAATGTTAAATATTTTCAAATACGCATTGAATATTTTATTAAATAGCATGACTTTTTTTATTAAAAACTACCTGAACATTTATACATTGCATAGGACTTTTATTAAATGTCACGAACCTATTCTTAGAATGCATGGACATTTTTTAGAAAGGTGACAAACATACTTTTGAAACATTTGATTTTTTTGAATGGTTCAAAACATTTTTCTCAAATTACTCAATTTTTTGACATCATGTAAATATTTTTTGAAAATGTCAAGAACATCTTTCCCAAACGTGTCAACTTTCTTTAAATGTCACAAAGCATTTTTAAATCTACTAACATTTTCTAAAGTTGCGTGAACAATGTTTCTACACTGCATCCAGTTTTTAAATACTGATGAGTATTTTTAAAAATTAGCTTATGTAATGTTTGAAATATATACATTTAGAATGTTCTGAAACATAAGAAAAAAAATATTTTTTAGAAACGACTAACTTTTTTTTGAGAAGCTGAGAAACCACCATCTAACATGACAAATAAACGAAGGAGCATGCTAGTCTGTTGGCTGAAGCATCTTCGCGCTCGCGGGCGCGGCTATGAAGAGCTCCTATTACTCACAAGCGGAAAATAGTGGAGGGTTTGCAGAAGTATGCCGACAATGGGCCGGCCCACTCTGTGAGTGATTTTATATTTTTCTCACTTTGTTGTTTTAGTCGGGATACTGGAGACAAACTAGTTGACGAGCGCTCCTTCGAAAGCCTCGCAGCGATCAGCGCCACTTGACGTGCTCTCAGCCGTCCGCCATGTGTCACGCTTTGGACGCTTTCTCCGGATTTTGCCTTTTATTTTTCCGCACACGTTCTCGGCTTTTTAAACGATTTTTTTTGGAATTTTTCGACTTTTTGGTTTTCCCCGGTCTTCCTTAGCTTGGAAAAAAATCGAAATAAAAAAATTTGCGCAAAAAACATGTTTTTTTGCTTCTGTGAGAGGCATGGTTTTCCTTCCGCAAGAGGCACGGTCGTGTCTCTCGGAAACGGAAGAAAACGCGTTTTCTGTTGTTGTTTTTTCGCCAGAGGCACGTTTTTGCTTCCGCGAGAGGCACAGTTGTGATTTCGCGAGTGGCATGGTTTTGCTTCTGCGAGAGGCACAATTGTGCTTTCAAGAGAAGCACGGTCATGCCTCTCGGAAACGAAAAAAAAACGTGTTTTCTGTTTTTTTCCTTCACATGAGAGGCACGATTTTGCTTCCGCGAGAGGCACGGTTGTGATTTCGCGAGCGTGCCTTGACAGGAAAAAAACAAAAAAAAATTCCTTTCGCAAGAGGCATAGTTTTTGCTTCCATGAGAGGCACGATTGTGCTTTTGCGAGAAGCACGGCCGTGCCTCTTTCGGAAAGGGAAAAAACCGTGCTCCTTGTTTGGATTTTTCGTTCGGTTTTCTCGCCTGGTTTTTTGCATGAAAAAACAGTTCCTCAAAACCTATCAACATGGCATCTAGTTTTGAAGATCTTGATGCAAGGAATCCGATGGTGAAAATGATTCGAGGTTTAGACGCACGGTTTAAGAGATAAAATGTTTTGAATAAACGGATATACGAAAAAAGAGAAAACTTCCAGGTTGCGACAAGTGGCGCACATGCAGTGCGCCACTTGTCACAACCTAGAAAAGGTGGGAGTGATCTTTGCAAGGAGTACTCCTCAGTTAGTGATTTCGGGGATACTGTAGCATCCGGGTTTAATGCAGCGATAAATAGTGTAGCATGCGGGTTACAGGATCGGACAGGTTTTTTGGTCTATTTTTATTTCAAACATTTTGTAATATATTTGAACATTTTCATAATGTATGCCGAACTTTTTAATAATATAGCAAGAATGTTTTAAGTAAAGTTAACTTTTGTAATAAATGGTGAAAATTTCTTAAATAAAAGATGAACATTTTGGCATAAAATTAACAATATATTAATACACGATGAATTTTTTTATAACGCATGATGAATATTTTCATAATATATGGTGAACATTTTCTGAAATAAAAGATATTTTTTGGAATATACAATACATATTTTATTAATACATGATGGACATTATTTAATGCATGGTGATTGTTTTTCATAATATACGGTTAACATTTTCTTAAAAAACAATGGAAATTTTGTAATATAAAATTAAATTTTTATTAATACACAATAAATAATTTTATAATGCATGGTGAATTTGTTCATAATATACGGTGAAAATTTTCTAAAATAAAAGATCTACCTATTTTGTAATATGTGCTGAACTTTTTATATAATACAAATAACGTAAAAAGTAAAAGGTATTGCTGAAAGTTCTGGAACAAAAACAGAAAATAAGAGAAAAGAACTGGAACAAAAATAACTGAAAGATCGAACGAAAAAGTGAAAAGAAGGAAAAGAATAAAAATGAAAAAAATACCGCAGGAAACAACGAGCCAACATCACGTGAATCCCGAACGTGAGCGGCCCAATCGGAGGCTTGATTCAGCGAAGCCATGACCATTTTTTTTTATGGTCGAAGCCATGACCATTCAATGCCCGTAGGTGGGAATGGCTGCGGATATGTGCCGCCCGTTGTGATTCCCGTGCGCATCGCCTCAAGGAACGCACTGCTCGATCGGCCTATTTAGCGAGACCGAGTGTTGACTTCGCTTTTCTGTTCGTCGTCAGGAGTTCGAAGAGGTCCGTATTATTCATGAATGCAGAATGTCTAATATGAAGGCTCACAATTTTGTAAAAGGTGTTGTATCATTAGCTCATGGTCGATATAACTGGCTGCTACAGCCGAATGACACTACAATTGTACCATATATTACCATGCAATCAAGAGACCATGATTTCCCTAAAAAAAATTGTTTCCTTCAGTTTTTTCATCATTCATTAGTTCCATTTTTTTATTTTTATATACTTTTTAGAAATATTTTAAATACATCTTTTTCAATGCTTACATTTTGCTTATTTTTTTTTGGAAAGAATCATGAATTTGAAAATGTTAATGCAGTGTAAACCATTTGTTAACGTAATTTGATTTTTAGTAGCATTAAATAAATGTTAGTGACTTTTAAAATTATTTGAAACATATTGCAAAAATGTTTAATATATACTTAAAAATAGAAATAAATATTTGAAAAAATGGCAATCATGTATTTAAAAACTGTTAATATTTGTAAAAAATATGCCTAATGTATATACAAAAAATGTACAGCTTGTATGAAAAAGTAGATTTGGAACATACACATTCGAAAAACTTTAACCATGTATAATAATAATGGTTCATATGTGTTTAATTGTTTTTGCAATGTGTGGAAAAAATAGGCATCAGAATCTTATACTTCAAATGTTGTTTATCATGTACTAAAAAAAGTTAAACTTGTGTAAAAATGTATTCCTTGTGTATATAAAAATGTGCAATACATATGAAAAAGGGTAAACCTGAAATCATATATTTTAAAAAATGTAATCATGTATTTTGAAAATGTTTGCCATGTATGGAAAATGGTTCAGATATATACGAAAAATGTATAATGTATATAGGGAGAAAGTACAGATGAAAACATAAATTTTACAGAAAATGTTAATTATGTATTTGGAAAATAATTAACTTGTAAGAAAAAATATTTTAAATGTATGCAGAAAATTCAATGGGTATTGAATAAAAAATAAAAAGACTAAAAGGAAATTAGAAAAATAAACCCATAAAGTAAAACATAAATAAAAATTGAAACCCTAGAGAAACTGATGACAACATTAAATAAAGACATAGAAAAGGGAAGAATAAAAAAACTAATGATAATTGTAAGAAAAACACGGAAAATGTGAGGTAGTAAAAGACAATGGGATCCAATGAAAATCTTGAATAAAAGATACTAAAAAGAAAAGAAAAGAAAAAACAGTGAAATAAAAGAAAACGGAAGAAAACACACGGAAAATAAAAATAGCAGACAAAGCGAAAACTGTAAAGGAAAACACAAAAATAAAGAAAAAAATAAACCGATGAAAACAGGACTAGTGAACCAATAAACGGAAAGAACGAAACCAATAGAAACACGCATGTAGCAACATGCAACGCAAACACCCTAGCCAGTCGATGCCTCCCCAAAAGCTAGGGTTCCTCTGCCTCCCACCGGTGCCAGCGTTGGTCCGCCCCGTCTCCCGTGGCCTTAGGGCCATGAGAGCGGGGTGGATCCAGGTCCTTGTCGATGGGAGGGCTCTGTTTTTAGATCTTTTTTTGAGGTTTGTTAGAGTTTGTGTTCTATTCAGGAAGACGAGACGGCGGTGGCTTCCTGAAAATGGAATAAAGGTCTCCCCTCCTAGCCCCCGTTCTGGTGATGCGTCTACCATCGTCGGTTGGCGTGTGGATGTGTGTCTCCGGTGGATCTGTCTTTGGTGGATTTGCTTGGATCTGTTCATCGTTCGTCTTTGTTCATTTGTCTTCAGGTTGGATCCTTCTTATCTACACTCTTCATCGGCGGCGATTGTTGTTCTGGTGTGTTGGTTCTATGAGGTCTTAGCACGACGACTTCCCGACTGTCTACTACAACAAGGTTTGTCCGGCTCCGGCGAGGGAGGGGCAAAGACAGCGGCGCGCCTTCGGCTCGCTTTAGTGCTTGTAGTCGTCACTAGGTGGTCCATGGATTTGGATGTAATGTTTATTATTTCTAGTGTTCGTTGTAATATCATGATTGAAGATGAATAGATCGGAAGTTTATCCCAAAAAAATAAAAATAATGAAAAATAACAACAACAAAAACTTTGCTCGAGGAAGCTAGTATGTGTCTTCTGCATGAGCGCACGACAGAAATGACATATTTGACCTAAGGCAGAAATCAAATCACAAACTGACCTGGTCACGAAAAAATTTCACTCTGCTGACCCTTTGGTGTGGCGCCCGACAGCTGGGCGCCGCACCCTACTGTGCAGCGCCCTTCCCTTAGGCGCCGCACCTCCTGCCATCGTGGCAACCCTGATCCAGTTGCGGCCCCACAGACAGCACTGCAGCGCCTAAGACTTAGGTGCCACACCTGTAATGTGCAGCGCCTAGCTCTTGGGCGCTGCACAGTCTGTGTTCCACTTGGGCTGGCCCCACCCTCTCTCCCCTCCCACCCCCACCCCACACACCCCCACCCCACCCAAACCCTTAGACTTGCGGCCCTCCTCTCTTCCCCTCCCCCCTCTCAAATCCTTCTCAAATCTTGCAAATCCGGAGTATTTGACCGTGGATTTCGAAGCCAACCCCTCCCTTAAGGTAATCTCCTCCGATCCCCTCGTTTTCATCCATAGGAATTGTCACATTTTCTCAAATCTTGCTACTTTGGGAAAACCCTAGTTTTGACTTGGATTTGCAAATTTGTGTTGAATGCTGTTATGTTTCTTTGCTAACTTGGGTTGGTTAGGCTTCCATAATATGCTAGGGTTAGGGTTATGTGTGTTTGATGTTGGTGTTAGGGTTATGTGTGTTTGACGTAGGTGTTAGGGTTATGCTATGGTTATGGTTGTTATGTGGGGGTTAGGGTTATTAATTCATATATATGTTAGGGCATATGTGTGCAAATATTTTTCTTAAGTATTTACTTGATATATGTGTGTTTTTGATTATTGTAGGGATGGGGAGAACATGTGTTTATGTTCATCATGTGGATAAAGAGGCCTTTTTGAAAGGCAATGTTGAGACGGACCCGGATGAGCTTGACATGGTGTTTGAGAGTAGTCCTAGCTATGCGGAGCTTTTGGAACAAGTGAGGAAAGATTTGAATTGGATGGACCCAAGTGACGTTGTTGAGTTCGAGGGAAGGCATAATGTTGGTTTTGGAATGCACATCCGTTAGAAGACAATGTGTGTGAACTCCGAGCAACGTTGGGTTGCATACAAGGAGACGGTTGCCGAATCTCTAGACAAGGCTCTTGAGTTATTTGCCTCCAAGAAGGTTGAGTCTACTTTGAATTTAGACTTGAACCGGAACCCCTCCCCGTTGGTTGCTAGCACTCCCCCACCCATGAACCAAGATCAAATGAGTGAATCTCAATTCACGCAACAAGATTGGCCAACATTGAGCCCGACTCCAAACAACCAAAATGAAGGTTTTAAAGAGGAGAATGATGAGTACGAGGAGGATGACAACGAAGTTGACCTCCATGACAACAATGTGGGTGATCTCGACCAATATCATGTGCAAGAGACAATGGACCAATCCATCCCTTTTTCCCGTGCATATGCATCGGACTCGGATGACGATGGTCCCGATGAAGAAGTTGATGAGGAGGGGTTCACGCCGAAGGAGGCCGAAGCATTCAAGAAGGTATTCGAGCGGGATCACAAGACACCATTGTTCAAGGATCTTAGTCTCGTGGATGAAGCCGTTGTGGATGGTGGCAAATGCATATCTCTTGGAGCTAGGCCAAGTTCTCACCGTGATTTGGAAGACGGCAAGAACGGGATATATCCCGGTTGTGAGTTTCAACCCTTCTTGGAATTGAAGATGTGGCTCGACAACTACTCGGTTACACATTATCGTCCACATAAAGTGGCCAACTCGGACGTGAATGTGCGTTACACGGTCAAATGTGAAGTGCCAACATGTCCATGGATTGTGCGTGCAAGGCCATGGAAAGGAGGTCCCACTTGGCGCATAGTGAGTTCTCTACCAACTCACATGTGCCGGCACAAGAATGCGGATGGCAAGCTTGTGTACCAACAGCACAGACAACTCACGTCCGAGTTCATTGCTTACAGGCTGTCCAACCAAATATCCACACTTCCAATAATGAGCATCAAGAGTGTCATTGACCTTGTGAAAGCCATCTTTCATTACAAGGTGAAGTATGGCAAGGCATGGAAGGCGAAGCAAGCCGCATTCAAGATGTTGTATGGAAATTGGGAGGAAGCATACAACCAACTCCCTAGGTTGTTGTTAGCTATGGCCGCCACAAACCCAGGCATGGTTCACGTGGTTGAGCCTCATGGGCACCAACATTGATTCATAACGGGAGGACCGTCCGAGTATTTGGCCGTGCATTTTGGGCCTTTGAGCAATGCGTGAGGGCTTTTGAGCATTGTCGGCCCGTCATCGCCATTGATGGCACGTTCTTGACCGGACAATACAAGGGCACTTTATTGGTTGCAATAGCAAGTGATGCCAATAACCGGGTGTTGACTTTGGCTTTCACTTTGGTTGAGGTGGAGAACAATGATAACTGGGAGTGGTTCTTGCGTCAACTGAGAACAAGGGTATTACCGGCTGAAAGGGAAATTTGTGTCATATCGGATCACCATCCTGGAATTCTAAATGCGGTGGTGGTTGACATTACCGGACATACAAAGTTGCATCATCGATGGTGTATGAGGCACTTTTGTGCAAACTTTTATAGGGCATGTGGTATGAAGGAGTTGGCCGATGATCTTTAGGATTGTTGTCTCGCTTTCACCAACAAGCGGTTTTCCACATTGTTCAATGCATTGCTCAGACACAAGAAACTTGACCCCGGCGGTCAGGAGTTTCTCAATAGGAACATTGCCGAAAGGAATATGTGGGCACGTGCTTTCGATGAAGATGGCCGGAGGTACGGTCAAATGACAAGCAATATGGCAGAATGCTTCAATAAGGTGCTCAAGGGTGTACGTGCATTACTCGTGACGGCAATAGTTCAATACACATTTGACAAGATGAATGAATACTTTTTAAAGCACTCAATGGAGACTGATAAGCAGATTGCTGGTGAGAACAAGGATAAGCACAAGTACAATTTCCCACCAAAGGTTGAAGAATGGTTGGAATTTCAATCACGAAAGGCAGACTCCGAAGAAGCTGTACTATATACGACAACGAGTGGAAGTATGAGGTGAAAGAGCCCGGAGGAACCACAAACGATGGCCGCCAACATGGAGGCCGGGCTTTCAAGGTCTCCCTAACACGGTGTGATTGCAGCTGCATGAGGCCGTCTTTGCTTCATCTCCCATGCTCGCACTTGTTAAATGCATCCCGGGTTAGGAATGTGGACGTCAATCACCCTCTTACCGTGAGGGAGTCCGAGTTCTCAATCATGACGGTAAAGAATACATGGACTCCACGGTTCCAACCATACTTGGACCAATCACAATGGCCGGAGTATCATGGAATTCAACTATGACCGGACCCAGAATTGAAGGTCGTTAGACGGGGAAGACATAAGACAAAGCGTCTTAGAGGTGACATGGACGGGTGGGGCCGTGGTGGCGGTGGAGAATACGGCACCGGCCAATTCCAAGAGCCTCGTGAGCAATCCCGTTGTGGGGGCTGCAGTAATGGGGGGCTTCATCCGGTTCCATGACGAGGCCACCGTGTGCTAACCAAGAAGACATGCCGAACAAGTGGGAGGACGGATCTTTGGACAAGGTGAAGGAGAAAGATGTCAACATCCCGCCATGTTGGTGTGGAGATGTTTGCAAGGTGAAGGTGTCCACCGACCGAAAGAAAGCATGGACGGAAGGGCAGAGATATTTTGTATGCCCAAACTATGCTTATGATCATGCACTTCCAACTAACGCCTATGACCAACCACCGGTAAGCTCGAGAAGTAAAATGTTACTCTCAAATGTGTGTCAACACTAACAACAAATTTTTATGCAGTCACCGCCTCCTCTATGCAAGTACTTCACGTGGATAGATCTTGAAGTGCCAGAAGATGTGAAAAAGGACCAATACGCAGATTGTCTTAGGCGGCAACGGCGGTTCAAAGAATCGTTTCAAAGAGGCTTGGAGGAAGAGCGTCGTCGGAAGGAGAGGATGGAGCGGAAGAAACGAGAGGAGGAGAGGGCACGCCAAGCAAAACTTGCTCGTGAGGAGGAGAGGGCAATAAAGCTTGCAAAGGCTCGCGAGGCACAAGAGGAGGACTCGGCACGTGACAAGAAGGGGAAATGGCCTCGCTCTACTCAGTAGGGACTTCGCTTCGGTGCACTTGTCGTCAACTATCTTCTAATGAATGTGTCGTGAAGTTGTGAGGGCATGTGAGATGTTGGTGAACTATCTTCTAGGGCAAGCTGCCATTTGTCATTTGTAATGAATGTGTCGTGAACCATGTCGTAGTAATGCTTGAATTGTCTTAAGTTATGAACTCATCGGCATAAAATTTGTGTTTGTTCAAATTGCTGTGATGCTGCAGTCATTGTAAGTATTATGGATGTGATGCAAGCCAACTGTGGCTCTCTGGATAGCCATGGAAGTAGTGCAGCGCCTAAGAGCAGGGCGCTGCACTGTATAGTGCAGCGCCTAACAGTTGGGCGCCACACAGTACAGTGCAACGCCTAACCGTTGGGCGCTGCAGTGCTGCTATAAGCAAAACTGCAGAAACAGATGCCATTTTGGCCTCCTGCAGCAGCACTCACATAACTAGAACATCAATAAAAGTACTGTAAACTGCACATACTAAACAAAGAGAACTAATAACTTGAACATCATATCATTTAAGACAATTCAACATTACTTCAAGTTCGCAAACACAAATACCACACTAGTAAGCATTCACCAACATATAACATAACCTCACAAGTTCATCAACCTAATTAAACGGCTACAAGTAACATGAACAAGCACTAATGCCTTCCGCGCGTGTTCCTGGTGCCACGCTTGCAGGCAATCTTCTTCCTCCTAGAAGCATGAGCCTCCTCTTCGTGCAGTTCCTCCTACGCCTCCGCCTCCGCCTCCGCCTCCTCCTCCGCCTCATCATCCAAGCTAGCCATCCGCGAGGTCCCTACGACCACCTTTGGGTTGCCTCTGTTGTCATAGTCGTTGGGCGTGTACCGGCGTCTGGGCTGCCTAGGCTTGAACACATATGCGGACCGAGCTTGGGCGTCCGCCAAAGTCATGTCATCATCAAGCTCATGGCCCTATCACACAATGAAACAATATGGTGAAGGCCGGTGTCGTAATCAAGTGAGAATCACATCTAAAGGATTAGTCATACCTCTTGGGTGATCCCACCCTCATCATCCATATAAGCATATGAGGAACTCACATCGTCCCCCTCACGGTGAGATGCGGGGTCTGATGGTGTACCAGACCTAGAGGCAGATGGTTCATCATATTCAGGATCACGGCAACCGAGAAGGTTCGATAACCACCTTAACTTCTTGGCCTGACGTTGTAACATGAACAAGTGTGTAATATATCAAACTTCGCAACATAGATTGGCTCTCATAGTGAATGCGATATGTACCCTGAGGAATGCTCGTAGTGAACCATCATCATTGCCAGTTCCAACCGGTGTCTTCTCCAGAATAGACTGGCTCTCATCAGCTGCTTTCTTGATCTCGGTGCGCTGCGGATGAGAAAGAATGAATGTGTTAGCCATTCAAACGTGTGTAATACGGTCAACAGGAAAGTAAAGAGGGGAACACTTTACCACATAGTTAATCACCGGAACAGCAGGGACTCCTTGCCCTTGCCTGACATCTCTGTTGTACTTCCCCTTTGCTAGATCCTCAAAGTTTACGGGTTCTTCAAGAATATCCTCATTATATGCCAGCGGGCATATCTCAACTCGAGTAGTTCCAATAAACCATCGTACGTAGTTATCAAAACCAAGTGGGTTGTGCTCACGAAGCGGGGTGCGTGCAGTGCTACGAGCTTGCTCCACACAAAGCTGGAAGCGGGTAACATACGCAGAATGATGCTTGTCCTAGTCCTTTATCTTCCACTGCCTTCTCCTGTCCAACCTGCGTGGTATAAAACCAAACATTAGCACAATCAAAAGGAGTCCCGATGATTAGACAATATGCATACATGCTCTCTTACCTATGAAGTGCTTTGTCCGTGTCCACCCAATCCGGCGGGTGAGGCTGGAAAAGACCAAACTGACGATACACACGATGCGGCAAATGAAACTCAACCGCCCAGTTGCATATCAGTGGGCACCGCATAAGCCAGAGATCCTTATCCCGCAAGCACATCGGGTTGAGGCGGAACTCCGCGGTGTACCCCAAGTTCTCACCCGCGCCATATGGCTGCCATTCCACCTATGAAACAGGGCAACAATGCAAATTTGATGACTATTTTTCAAGCAAGCATGAGAAAGGACTGAAGTAATGATCTCCTTACCTGCTCAGGCGTAATCGTGTCCAACTCGGCAATGTACTTTTGGTACATGAGATTGACATCGTTCGTCATCTCGGAAACGATATCCCACTTGTAAGCCACGTGGGGCTCCGTAATTCGTCATGTTCATCTGCATACCAAGGATCAAACCTGACGCTCTTCGAGCGTCCAACAGGCAGACGCTCCCAGCTCCATACAGAAAGTAGAAGCAGATTACCACTAGGTGTGATCCTGCAACACACATCGTCCAGCTACATATGAAAGAAAAACAATGTTAACTTGACAGCAAGCTTGCATTGCTAATGAAGAAATGAGTTGATCACAAAACAGACCAACTACCTGTCGGTACAAGTAGGCAAGAGTCGCTGAACCCCAGCTCCATTTGCTATCGAAGACGGTCAACGCCTTCAGCCACATCCATGGAGCGTTCTTGCCAGTGGAGTCAGGAAACAAAGTCCTCGACACAACGTACCACATATACACACGAGCATGTGTCTGGATCACATCATCAGTGGCATCCGGAGGGCACGTCCCGAAGTTATTTTGAATCCACGTGAAAGCAGCTCCGACTGCTTTCCTTTCCCTCTTCTTCTTCTCTTCTCCCTCCTCTAAATCATCCTCAGCCTCAGTAGGAGCCATACCGATAAGAGCAATCATCTGCTCGCGCCACCCATCAGAACCGGTGCTCATACAGAGAGGCCTCCCGTCGATAGCAAGACCGGTGATCAACGAGACATCCTCGAGCATCACGGTCATCTCCCCGGTCCGAAGATGGAAACTGTGGGTGAGGGAGTCCTGGACTAGGGGGTTTCCGGATAGCCGAACTATCATCATCGGCTGGACTCCAAGACTATGAAGATACAAGATTGAAGACTTCGTCCCGTGTCCGGATGGGACTTTCCTTGGCATGGAAGGCAAGCTTGGCGATACGGATATGTAGATCTCCTACCATTGTAACCGACTCTGTGTAACCCTAGCCCTCTCCGGTGTCTATATAAACCAGATGATTTTACTCCGTAGGACGAACAACAATCATACCATAGGCTAGCTTCTAGGGTTTAGCCTCCTTGATCTCGTGGTAGATCTACTCTTGTAATACCCACATCATCAATATCAATCAAGCATGACGTAGGGTTTTACCTCCATCAAGAGGGCCCGAACCTGGATAAAACATTGTGTCCCTTGTCTCCTGTTACCATCCGCCTAGACGCACAGTTCGGGACCCCCTACCCGAGATCCGCCGGTTTTGACACCGACATTGGTGCTTTCATTGAGAGTTCCTCTGTGCCGTCGCAATCAGGAGGGATGCCTTTTCCCGTCTTTAAAGACGGCGCCGTCGTCAAGGGAGCTTTGGCCACCGGCCAAACTATCCGGCTAGGCGGTTTTCTTATGACCGCCTGTTCGGCCACCGCTCCGACAATGACCTCTCAGGTCATCAAAAGCGATCTTCACGTCAACTCGGAATTCGCCGAGCAGCTAGATCCGATGGAGCTCTCCTCCGTAAATGAGCTCTTGGATCGCATCGCCGCCCTGGGAGTCGCTACAGACTACGATCAGATTGGGCTTAAAACCGATCTGAGAGAAATTAACTCTCCCCAGGCTACCCACCACGTTGTTGTGGTAGAGGAACAACGCGGCGACTCTTCTTCTATGTTAAAGACCAGTTATGTCCGGATTCCCGATCCCTCCATGCCGGATTCCCGCGGAGGGACGGACGTCAATCAAGTACTGAACCTAAAGTCAGGCATCGGACCAGATTTGTTGGATAACATCCAGCAATCCAAGCTTCCAAATCCGGAAACTTCTCGGCCTTTGAGCCTCAGATTGGGCGGGGTTCCGAATTTAATTCCGCCCGCCCACCCAAACATAAGCGATCTATCTCAAATACGGCAAGAGCCCGATGAAACAGTACATCATTACTGGGCCAGATTCCTCCTGGTTATGGACAGGATAAAGGACTGCCGTGAGGAAAGCGCAATCTCAATTTTCTGCAACAATTGCACGGACAAGGGAATCATGAACGCCATAAGTCGTCGCGAAGTTACACGCTTCGCCGACCTGGCGACCATAGTACAAAAATACTGTGCGATGGAGAGTGCCTGGAAAACCGAAACCAGGTTTTGGGACAATCCGGCCCTGAACACAACCCTAGTTCGAAATAAAAGGGTGCGTCATACTCAAGCACCTGGGTTAAAAACCAAAAAGCAAAAACCCCCTAAAGGGCACGGAACCGTACTGGAGGGATGGCTCAACGGACCCTGTAAAATCCATAGTACAGAGGGCGCCACTCCAACACATAGCCTTCGAGCATGTTGGATACTACGGCAGGTGGCCAAAAGTGGCGAAGGTTTTCTAGCCCCGGGTAACCAGCCCAACAGTACCAGTACGGTATTAACAGTCTTCGAGACTTTCGCATCAAATAATATGCGGAAACGAACAATCCGCAGCCTCGCCGAAGTCTACCAAGTAGCAACAACAAATCCATGGAGCGACACGGCTATCACCTTCAATGCCAGCGACGAACCTAAATTCCGAACAGCCCGAGCACCAGCCGCATTGGTCCTCAGTCCGATAGTGGACGGCTTTCGTCTTACCAAGGTACTCATGGATGGCGGCAGCGGATTAAACCTCATCTACGAGGAAACCCTCCAAAAAATGGAAATTGACTGGAGCCGCATTGAGCGAAGCAGCACAACCTTTAGAGGAATAATCCCTAGTCGGGAAGTACGCTGCACAGGAAAAATCACACTAGATGTAGTGTTCGGCTCACCGGACAATTACAGGTCCGAGGAGGTCACGTTCCAAGTGGCCCCGTTCGGCAGCGGATATCACGCCTTGTTAGGGCGAGAGGCATTCACAATTTTCCAAGCTATACCCCATTACGGGTACATGAAGCTTAAAATGCCCGGGCCCAATGGAATCATCACTCTTGTCAGTGATCCAGATATAGCACTCCGCGCTGAAAATAAGACAGCCGCACTAGCCCTAGAGGCACTATCCGAAGCCCTAGCGGCAGAGGAACTCACTGCGCTGCGCTCCACGGTGGATAGGGACGATGTGATACTCGATAAGAGATCTAAGTCCACCTCTTTTAAACCAGCAGACGAAATAGTCAAATTCCAGGTCCATCCAACGGACCCCACAAAGACGGCCTCCATTGGGGCACAATTAAACCCTGATGTAGAAGCCGCACTACGAGAATTCCTTCGGGAAAATTGGGACATTTTTGCCTGGCACCCTTCAGATATGCCAGGAATCCCACGCAGGCTGGCAGAACACAGCCTAAATATCCTAAAAGGATTCAAGCCAGTCAAACAGGCTCTTCGGCGATTTTCCGAACCCAAAAGACAGGCAATGGGAGAGGAGCTAGCCAAACTCTTAGAAGCCGGATTCATCAGAGATATAAAACATCCGGACTGGCTAGCAAACCTGGTAATGGTACCAAAAAAGGACAAATCCTGGCGCCTTTGTGTCGATTTCAAAGACCTTAACAAGGCCTGTCCAAAGGATCCTTTCCCCCTCCCCCGCATCGACCAAATCATCGATGCTACCGCAGGGCACGATTCATTGTGCTTCCTCGACGCATACTCCGGATACCATCAAATCAAGATGGCGGAAAAAGACCAGGCCGCAACGGCATTCATTACTCCATACGGACCATTCTGCTTCAACACAATGCCCTTCGGACTCAAAAACGCCGGCGCAACATATCAGCGCATGATTCAGACATGTCTGGCTACCCAGATAGGCAAAACAGTGGAGGCATACGTAGACGATGTGGTCGTTAAGACCAAACACGTCGAAACTCTAGTAGACGATTTGAGGCTTACATTCGACAACCTCCGAGCATACGACATTAAGCTCAACCCGGAAAAATGTGTTTTCGGCGTACCAGCCGGAAAGCTCTTGGGCTTCATTGTATCCGGTAGAGGAATTGAAGCAAACCCAGCCAAGATCCGAGCTCTGTCACAATTGGATATCCCAAAAGACCTCAAACAAATACAAAAACTAACTGGATGCGTGGCGGCTCTAAGCCGCTTCATCTCCCGTTTGGGAGAAAAGGCACTGCCCCTCTATCGCCTCCTCCGGCGCACCGAACACTTCGAATGGACGGATGCTGCCACGGCCGGACTCGAAGAAATTAAGGCCATATTGGCAACAAATCCGGTCCTGGCCGCGCCCAACCTGGGCGAACCGATGTTATTATATATCGCGGCAACACATCAAGTTGTCAGCGCGGTACTCGTCGTCGAACGAGAAACAGAAGGGCACAAATTCCCTCTTCAAAAACCAGTGTACTACGTATCCACTGTCTTAACTCCATGCAAGTCCCGGTACCCACATTATCAAAAGATAGCGTACGCGGTGTTCATGGCATCCCGGAAGCTGCGACACTACTTTCAAGAGTGTTCCATAACGGTGGCCTCCGAAGTACCTCTCAACGATATTATAAACAATCGCGACGCGACGGGCAGGATTGCAAAATGGGCCATTGAGCTCTTACCATTTGACATAACCTACAAACCACGGCGAGCTATAAAGTCGCAAGTTTTGGCTGACTTCATCGCCGAATGGACCGAAGCCGAACTCCCTAAAGAGTACGGCGCATACTCCAATTGGATCATGCATTTCGACGGCTCCAAAATGTTGGCTGGCTTGGGGGCTGGCGTCGTCTTGACGTCCCCAACCGGAGACACAGTCCAATACGTACTTCAAATAATGTACACGGACTCCAACAACGCAGCCGAATACGAGGCCCTTCTACATGGTCTCCGGATGGCAATCTCCATGGGTATTCAACGCCTAGAGGTGCGCGGGGATTCAAACCTCGCAATATCCCAAGTAAATGGAGACTTTGACGCCAAGGATCCGAAAATGGCAGCCTACCGTAACGCCGTCCTAAAAATGTCAGCTCGGTTCGAAGGACTCGAATTCCACCATGTAGCCCGGGATAATAACCAGGCAGCAGACGTGTTGGCACGCATCGGCGCAAAACGCGACGCCGTCCCTCCAAACATCTTCCTGGAGCGGCTCTTTAAGCCATCCGTATTATGGGAAGAGGAGTCCGGAAATAACAACCCGGAACCAACTGCACCACCCAACACGGAACATTCTGACACAATCGGTGGCTCAGCCAATGAAATAACACCTTCAGCCCACGAAATAATGGCAGTAATTGCCCCGTGGACGGAACCATTCCTAGCCTACTTAATTAGGCAGGAACTTCCCGAAGACCAAAATGAGGCCCGCTGCATAGTTCGGCGATCTAAAGCCTACAAGGTCCATGAGGGAGAACTTTATAAGAAAAGCACAACCGGAGTCCTTCAAAGGTGTATCTCCGAAGAGGAAGGGCGAAATCTCCTGGCTGAAATTCACGCCGGACTCGGCGGGCACCACGCCGCAGCCCGGGCCCTTGTAGGCAAGGCCTTCCGTACAGGATTTTATTGGCCGACAGCCCGGGCAGATGCTCAGGACTTAGTCCAACGATGCGTCGGTTGCCAGCTCTTTGCTAATCAAAGCCACATGCCACCCACCGCCCTCAAAACTATACCCATCACTTGGCCGTTCGCGGTCTGGGGGCTTGACATGGTTGGACCCCTTAAAGGGGGAACCCACAAGCAAAAATACTTATTGGTCATGGTGGACAAATTCACCAAATGGATAGAGGCCAAGCCGGTTAAAACGGCAGAATCCGGACCTGTGATAGACTTCATATCCGGGGTAGTACACCGTTTTGGCGTCCCCCACAGCATCATCACTGATAACGGCACGAATTTCACGGCCGACGAGGTTAAACTCTGGTGCAAAAACATGGGCATCAAGCTCGACTACGCTTCAGTCTATCACCCTCAAACTAACGGTCAAGTCGAACGAGCAAATGGTCTAATCATGAGCGGCATTAAACCCAGATTAGTGCGGTCCCTCACGGAATCTAACACGCACTGGGTAGAGGAGCTCGACTCCGTACTCTGGGGGCTGCGGACCACGCCAAACCGCACTACCGGATTCACACCATTTTTATGGTATACGGCGCAGAGGCAGTTTTGCCCTGCGATATAATTCATGACTCACCTCGCGTGCGCATGTACGAAGAAAGAGAAGCCGAGTTGGATCGGCAGGACAGTTTGGACGCCTTAGAGGAGGAGCGCGACGTGGCAAAATCCCGTTCCGCATTCTATCAGCAGCAGGCTCGAAGATATCAAAGCAGAGAAGTACGGGCCAAAACTTACAATGTTGGCGAGCTAGTTCTACGCCTGCCGGACAAGAAAAAGGACAAACTTAAGCCCAAATGGGAAGGTCCCTTCATCATCGACCAAGTCCTTACCGGCGGTGCATACCGTCTACGCAACGCATCTAACAACCGACTCGAGCCGAACCCATGGAACGCAGCCCGTCTCCGAAGATTCTACGCCTAGCGCCGGACTCAGAGTTCGTCTCCTTCCTCCGTCCACCTTTCATATTTTTTCGCTGTCTTTTGTTTCCCTCCTTTTTCCTCCCTCTTTCAGTAAAAGCCTTTGAGGGCTGATCTGCGCATTGTTCGCACACACTTGATGTGCTACTCGCACTCGTTATACCTGGGGGCTTCTTTAACAGAAGCTTATTTATACGGGCTTCATGCCCAACACATGTGTCATACTTCCGCATGTACCTTTTACTCACCATTATATGCATCGATATGACTTAAGTTTTGGCCAAGCTGGGTTGCCTGGCTCCTGTGCTTACCCCTACGTTCCCGATTGTTCGGCTAGGAGGTAAAGGGAGCACCTCTGCGATTGTTACTGCCGGGTCAGCCGGATGTGTACCTCAGACTGGGTGAAGCCGAAGGCTAGCGTTCTTAAGGGAATATTCGGTCGGTGACTTGAAAGATGATTTATTACTTATTTATTTATCTGCCCCCAGATGCTTTTTCTGCTCTTTTCGCAGTCCGGACATGCACTTTAGGGCATGCCTCCCAGGGAAAGGAACCCCTAACGGAACTATTCTCCCTGGAAGATGTTTCTTACTAACCATGTAATATAACATAGCTAGTTGGGCACTTGTCTGATAAAGCACTTATGACCCCTACGCCTGGTCTCCATGCATGCCCCGGTTTTTGTATAACCGTGAGGGTATTCGGACACACTCCGGACTGTTGGGTCCCGAGGTTGAAGCGAAAAGGTCCGCAAAGACAAACGATCTACAATCCGGCTAGAAGGCATTTTACATGTCATTTTAAATTACATCGTCAAACTGACTGATTGTACTCCTCTTCAATCCCATCTAACAGGCTGTCTAGTTTACAGTCCCGTTGGGAATATTTCGCGGCCAACTCTACTTGGCCGTACATCAGGCTCACAGGGATCTCCTTCCCATCGGGCCCCACAGGTCCGACCTCGGCCATGTGGTTTGGATCAGCCTTCGTGTACCGCGTCTTCACCATGGCCCAGGCCTCCCTGGCGCCTTGACGGCAGGCCGATATCTTCCACAGACGGAAGCGCTGCCGTACTCCCTGAAGCTTCTCAGCAAGCCCTCCAAGACCCTCGGGTAGGGAGACGGAAGGCCATAAGGCCTGAACGACGCCGCTCATCGCCTGCCGGACATGTTCGTGCAGTTGCAGCAGCTCGGGAAGAAGGTCACCCGTGGAACCAGGCATTTCCTCCGCCGGACGACCCGTGAGCACACCTACAGACACATTTCTGTCAATCGACTTCCTCGCCGAACTCTTCTTTTCAAAAGAGTTTGCTCAAGCACTTACTGTAAATGCCGCGACGAAGCCGCCGATTCTCCTTTACGGAGTTAGACAGCTGGACCCGAACATCTTTTAGTTCTTCGCCCAGCTGGGTGTTGGCATCTTGGAGTTTGTTCCTCTCCTGCTGCACCCTCATAAGCACCTTCTCGCCGGCCTTCAGCTGGCGCAGCAGATGTTGCTTGTCCGGATCTAGTCCGGCACCCTCTGCAATATTATTGTCAGACTAAACGCACACGCCGCACTTCATAAACTACTTATCTTTTCGAAATATGTATTACCAGAGGGGGTCTCTGTGGCTCCCCCGGCGGCGGCTAGTGCGGCCTCAAGTTGGGCCTTGCATTCTTGAAGCTCCTGGGACAGGTGGGTATTCTTCTCCGTAAGATCCTGCATAACAAATGATCCTTAAATCAGTTAGTTTAACTATTTTAAGTCTCGGGGGCTACTGGCATATATAACTATTAAAATTCCTCACCCGTATGTCTTTCACATACTGCTCCGTGGCTCTGGTTAAACCATCTTGAGCAGCACGGAGGTGCGCGTCTCCCGCATTAAAGGCATTCAACGCCTCTGGGGAGAAACACGCGTCACGAAGAACTGTCCGACGGCGCCTGTGATTCATGGCGCTCTCCACCTCAGACCTGGTGGCGGACAACCTGTCGGCATCCTCCGTTGGAGGAGCATCCGGCTCGCGCCTTGCGCTCGCCTCCCCCTCCGGACCAGGTGTTGGAGCCTGGCTGGCGGAGGCTTGGTTGGCAACCTCTCCGGGCACAGTCCGGCGAGCGCTCTTTCTCCTGGAAGAATCATGAGCATTAATATACCTCCCAGGAGTCTTTCCCTTAAAGACAATGGTGCGCCATACCTTTGCGGCGACGTTTCGATTCGCGCCGCACTCCTCTTCCGCCTGCTGGGCCGCACTGACCCTGGTTGGTCAGTCGCCGCGGGCTCGGCTTCCCGCCGTAAAGGCACCTCCTGCGAAGCACCGTTGGTACACGGTGGTCAGAAATAAGCATTAAAAAAGTAATGGTGTCAGGACTTCGGTCGTACTCACCTGGGAAGCCGGAGATAAACCGGGGTAGTCAGCCGTAATGGCGACTAGAGCATTGTCTATGCTGAGTTGGTGGAACACCCCGTCAATCAGTTCCACCATTATGTCCGGATCCTCTCCGGAGGCCGGATCAAGGGATCTTCCCGGATCCTCGGGTTGTGGAGTCGGGCTTTCTATGCCCTCCACATCCCGGCGCAGTTCCTGCGTCGAAATCATAAAGTAAGACACTTATCTTTGAAAGCACGGATCGGATATATAAACGTCCGCTTACCCAGCTCCGAGGGTTATTCATGGAGAATCCATTCAATGGACTCGTGCGGAGGAAGTCCTCCTTCTCCCCCTTGTACAAGCCGGACAGGATCTTCACCAGATCGGCGGCCGATCCCGGCCCCTTGCGGCCATGACGGGTGGCGTCATTCTCCCCGTTGAAATCCCACATGGGGTGGCCCCTATATTGGAGCGGCTGCACCCCTCGCATAATGCATGTGGCCATGACTCCAATCATGGTCAATCCGGAATGGGCCAGTAACCTTATCCGGCCCATCAGATATTGGACGCTCCTATCATCTTCCCGTTGAGGGCTCCGCGGGCGCCAACTCAGGCGTTTCTTCAGAGGAGCGTTGCTAAACTCCGGGAGGCCGATCCGAACTGGATCCGGCAGCGGGGCGTCTTCCATATAGAACCACTCCGAAGGCCAGTCTTCGGACGCCTTCTTCGGGGTTCCGGATAGATATCCGGTCCCGGCGATGCGCCATATTTCGGCTCCGCCCACTTGATATATCGACCCCTCGTGAGAACGGGGTACGAGGCAAAACAATCTCTTCCACAGCGCAAAATGGGGCTCGATGCCCAAGAACAGCTCGCAAAGAGCTACAAAGCCCGCGATGTGCAAGATGGAGGCAGGTGTGAGGTGGTGAAGTTGGAGTCCATAGAACTCCAGGAGCCCCCGGAGAAACGGATGTATGGGAAATCCGAGTCCCCTTATTAGGTAGGGGACGAAGCATACCCGCTCTCCTTTGGAGGGATTGGGGACGCTCTCCGCCTGCTTCCCACCCTTGTAGGTGGCCAGTCCGGCTCGAACCGGAACCATAAAGGCTGGGGGAAGGTATCCCTCTGCTTGGAGCGTCACTAACTCGCTATGCGGGACTGAACATCTCCTCCAATCTCCTGGCTGAGGACTGGGAGCGCGAGAGGAGGAGCCGCGTCGACTGTCCATGTTGGAATGGATTTTTGTCAGATGCGCTTCGATGAGTACTTGCGGAAGGAGGATGGTGTGATTCGGATCTGGATCCTCGCCCCTCTTATAGGCGGCTTATTCGCGCAGCTAGGGGGGTAAAACGTAAAAATACCCTGGCTTTTCGCATTCATGCGACACGTGGAAGAGGGCCATTATTGGACGTGGAAGCCAAGGAGCGCAACATTTATAAGGAAACCGGACACTATTCGGCAAACACATGGAATATGGAGGAGAACCCGCCTTGCAAACGCCGAAGACAATATACGCGCCGGACTCGTCGTCATTGAAGCCTGGTTCGGGGGCTACTAAGGGAGTCATGTACTAGGGGGTGTCCGGATAGCCGAACTATCATCATCGGCCGGACTCCAAGACTATGAAGATACAAGATTGAAGACTTCGTCCCGTGTCCGGATGGGACTTTCCTTGGCGTGGAAGGCAAGCTTGGCGATACGGATATGTAGATCTCCTACCATTGTAACCGACTCTGTGTAACCCTAGCCCTCTCCGGTGTCTATATAAACCGGATGGCTTTAGTCCATAGGACGAACAACAATCATACCATAGGCTAGCTTCTAGGGTTTAGCCTCCTTGATCTCGTGGTAGATCTACTCTTGTAATACCCACATCATCAATATCAATCAAGCAGGACGTAGGGTTTTACCTCCATCAAGAGGGCCCGAACCTGGGTAAAACATCGTGTCCCTTGTCTCCTGTTACCATCCGCCTAGACGCACAGTTCGGGACCCCCTACCCGAGATCCGCCGGTTTTGACACCGATAGTGCGTCCGGCTTCACCGTCAAATCGAGACACAGTTGAACCATAGACGTTCAGATTCGCGTGTCCGGACTGACCAAACAGATATCCACGAATAGATGTCCATGCCTGTGATGTACGTAACCGCCATCGTAAGGCATGGCAGACCAAACCCCGTGATACTGAATCTTCATATCAAGCTTCTGTTAAGCACAGTAATGAAAATCTAGGCATGTAAATTCAACTAAAGGCACAATTACAGAAATATGTTGATTACTCATTATTACCTTATCCTTCTCGCGCATCATGTAGGCCCGGTGTTGCACGTCGTAGACATCGTCCAGAAGCCAAACCATCCTTACAATTTCAAACAATAACATATAAGAGTTCATCTTATCTCAAATATCGGTATACACTAAACATATAACATGTGTTCAACTACAAGAATCTCAACATCTCCTTCTCACACAATGAATATGTCATATGTGTTCAAATAAACTAAACATCTAATATTTCAAATAAACTCAACTTCTAATATTTGAAATAAACTCAACATCTAATATATATCTAAACAAACTTCTCATATATGTCTACAAAAATCAACATCTCATAGTTATCTATAAAAATAGGCATCTCATATATATCTAAAAAAACTAAACAATCTAGGGTTTCACTAACAAGAATCATATATTGTGAACTAATAAATAACACTACGGTACTACCAATATGAATACACATCCTAAATCGAGCAAACCAAACAAATCAAGGGTTCCATCAAATCTTGGACAAATCTCTAAAATGGCAACAAATTTACGGAGCAAAAGAAAGAGAACAGAAGAGTTTACCTAGTAGGATGGATTGGGGATCGAATCCACGGATCAAATCTTCAGATCTGAGAGGGATGTGGGGGGTGGGATTAGATGGGGGCGCCGCCGCTGCTCTCTGTCCAAAGAGCGGAGAGATGAAGAATTGCCTGGTCGGGCTGGGGCGGCCGCGGTTAAGTCACTGTGCAGCGCCTAAGGGCTAGGCGCTGCACATCAAAGTGTGGCGCCTAGCCCTTAGGCGCTGCACAGGTGCGTGTGGGTCCGCAACTAGACCAGGGCTGCCACGGTGGCAGGAGGTGCGACGCCTAATGGAAGGGCGATGCACAGTAGGGTGCGGCGCCCAGTTGTCCGGCGCCACACCAAAGGGTCAGCAGAGTGAAATTTTTTCATGACCAGGTCAGTTTGTGATTTGATTTGGGTCTCAGGTCAAATATGTGATTTCTGCCTGAGCGCACAATCAAGCGAGCCAGTGAACATGACAAAAATGAGCCTCCTAGAAGAAAGGAAAAGCGATCTAGCTTTCCGCCGCCTTTCTCCGGCAGCTCCTCTCTGTTGACGATCTCGGTCGTTGGCAGTGAGGGGGTCGCCGAATCCATGCGTGTGGATAGTTTTAGACCAAACTAGTTTAGTTTTTTAGGTTGTTCATCGTCTTGACTTTGGTGGCGTCGATGACGGTGCTGAATAAAATTTCTTCAGATCCTACTACAGTGAGAAGATTGGTCCTATCGTTGGGAAAGAATTTGGAATCAGTCTGTTCAAGCAGGGATGGTGTGGCAGCGACGCCATCCTCATGGTGGACATGTGTCCTCAAGCTCCGTTGTTGCGACGGCGTCTGCTCCAGCGTCGACACGGAGCTTGGGAGGTAGTCCAGGAGCGGATGCTGATTATGTTTGGAAACGTAGCATGCAATTTCAAAAAAATGCCTACGCTCACGCAAGATCTATCTAGGAGATGCATAGCAAAAAGAGGGGGGAGTGTGTCTACGTACCCTCGTAGACCGAAAGCGGAAGCGTTTAGACAACGTGGTTGATGTAGTCGAACTTCTTCTCGTTCCGACCAATCAAGCACCAGTCATACGACGCCTCCGAGTTCTGCACACGTTCAACTCGATGACGTCCCTCGAACTCTTTAACCAGCAGAGTGTCGAGGAAGTAGATGAGTTTCATCAGCACGATGACGTGGTGACGATGATGGTGAAGTAATCCGCGCAGGGCTTCGCCTAAGCAATACAAAGAAATGACCGAAGTCATAAACTATGGATGGGGGCGCCGCACACGGCTAACGATTATTAGGGTGTTGTAGGACCTTGAAGTATGTCTAGAGGGGGGTGATTAGACTACTTGACCAATAAAAAACTTAACCTTTTCCCAATTTTAGAGTTTGGCAGATTTTAGCTATTTTAGGACAAGTCAAGCAATCATCACACAATTCAAGCAAGCATGCAAAGAGTATATAGGCAGCGGAAATTAAAGCATGCAACTTGCAAGAAAGTAAAGGGAAGGGTTTGGAGGATTCAAACGCAATTGGAGACACAGATGTTTTTGGCGTGGTTCCGATAGGTGGTGCTATCGTACATCCACATTGATGGAGACTTCAACCCACGAAGGGTAACGGCTGCGTGAGTCCACGGAGGGCTCCACCCACGAAGGGTCCACGAAGTAGCAACCTTGTCTATCCCACCATGGCCGTCGCCCACAAAGGACTTGCCTCACTAGCGGTAGATCTTCACGAAGTAGGCGACCTCCTTGCCCTTACAAACTCCTTGGTTCAACTCCACAATCTTGTCGGAGGCTCCCAAGTGACACCTAGCCAATCTAGGAGACACCACTCTCCAAGAAGTAACAAATGGTGCGTTGATGATGAACTCCTTGCTCTTGTGCTTCAAATGATAGTCTCCCCAACACTCAGCTCTCTCTCATAGGATTTGGATCTGGTGGAAAGAGGGTTTGAGTGGAAAGCAACTTGGGGAAGGCTAGAGATCAAGATTCATATGGTAGGAATGGAATATCTTAGCCTCAACACATGAGTAGGTGGTTCTCTCTCAGAAATGGTAAGTTGGAAGTGTAGGTCTAGTCTGATGGCTCTCTCCACGAATGAAGAGGAGGTGGAGGGGTATATATAGCCTCCACACAAAATCTAACCGTTACACACAATTTACCAAACTCGGTGGGACCAAATAGTTAAACTCGGTCGGACCGATTTAGTAAACCTAGTGACCGTTAGTGCTTTTCGGTGGGACTGACATGCAACTCGGTGAGACTGATTCGGTTAGGGTTAGGGCATAACATAATCTCGGTAAGACCGATTACACAAACTTGGTGAGACCGATTTGGTAATAAGCTTTCCAGAGAGTTGGTCAGGTAAACTCGGTGGGACCGATTTGCTCTTTTTGGTGAGACTGAAATGTTACAAAAAGGAAACAGAGAGTTTACATTGCAATCTCGGTGGGACCGATCGCTCACTTCGGTTTGACTGAAACGTTACGAAGGGAAACCGAGAGATTACAATCCCATCTCGGTGAGACCGAGATCCCTATCGGTAAGACCGATTTGCTTAGGGTTTGTGGCAGTGGCTATGACTTTTGGAATTGGTGGCGCCGGATAGAAAGAATCAGTGTGACCGATTTTGGCTTTAGGTTTAGGTCATTTGTGGATGTGGGAAAGTAGTTGAGGGTTTTTGGAGCATATTACTAAGCACATGAAGCAAGAGGCTCATTAAGCAACACCTCATCCCTCCTTGATAGTATTGGCTTTTCCTATAGACTCAATGTGATCTTGGATCACTAAAATGTAAAATGAAGAGTCTTGAGCTTTTGAGCTTGAGCCAATCCTTTGTCCTTAGTATTTTGAGGGATCCACTTTCATCATCCATGCCATGCCATTCATTGAGCTTTCCTGAAATAATAGTCTTGGAATAGCATTAGCTCAATGAGCTATATGTTGTTATGAATTACCAAAACCACCTAGGGATAGTTGCACTTTCAATCTCCCCATTTTTGGTAATTGATGACAACATATAGGTCAAAGCTTCGACAAATGATAATAAAATTTAAATAATATCGTCGCTTTGAGAAGTATCTAATAAGCAAGAGCTCCCCCTAAATTTGTGCATAGTTTTAGATTTGCTTTGGACTACAAATGCACAATGAATTAGGCTCATGGGTTACTCTTCCATGTCACATACATCTTGGTGGAGCGCTCAAAATAATAAACAATGAATACATGCACTCATCACCAAGCATAGTGAGTGATCACATAAGATAGATAGGATAATATCAAGCATGCATAAGTGTAGCTTATGATCAAACACATGATCATCAATGTCTCACAAGCATAGTATCACAACCAAAAGCAAACAAAGATTGACAAACCACCAAATAAAGCAAGAGAGAACAAAAGAAACACTCTCTCTCTCTCTCGAAGCCTATGATCTATACATTTTTCTCCCCCTTTGGCAACAAGTTACCAAAAAGTTCATAGAAAATGCATAGTGCTAGATAGACTCTCAGGCTTGATCTTCTGGTGGTGGTGTCCTGATAACTCCACGGACGAAGGCTTCAGTTGATGTAGAGGGTGCTGGAGTTGATGCTGAAGCTGGTTGCACTGGAGCTGAAGGGGCAGTAGCTGGTGCTGAAGATGTTGCTCTTGTGTCTGTTACTGGCACTGCAGCTGACCTCTGGGCTCTAGGCACTCTGGCAAAGACATTTGTGGTTGTCTTGCCCTTCCTCTCCTGCATGTCATCCTGCAGCCGCTCCACAACTAACTGAATCTCAGTTACCTTGACATCTAGATCATAGAATTTTTGTTCCATGATTCTTTCCAGGCTCTCCTGGTTTTGAGTTAGGGTGGCCAACCCCTTCTCAATCCTTAGAGATGATGCTATCAAGTAACCAAGCTGCTCCTGTTTGGTTTTAAGAAATATTCAGATGCCTCCTCTTGAGTTGGCATCTTGGCAGCCTTCTCCCTCTTTGCCTTCTCCTTCTTCTCCTGAGCTTGAACTGATTGTGGATCATCATCATTCATGACAACCTCATTGTCCTCAAAGTATGGATAGAGTGGAAAATGTTCCCTATCCAATAGATATTTTCCTGTGCCCATCTTTGAGTTTATCAATTCTTGAATCTGAGGTGCATATCCACAGCTCCTCTTCTGATCTGCTGCAGTCCTCTTGATTGTTTCAATGATCAGGCTCATGACTTTGAACTTTTGTGGCACATCAAATAAATGCAACATATTGATGGCATGCCCTCTGATCATGTTGTGGTCACCTGACTTGGGCAACAAAGTGTGCCTTAGAATCCAATTTATGGTAGGCAGCCCCGACAACAGAAAGTGGACTGATCCAAAAGAGAAAGTCTCTAGAGCTTTGTGTGGGATTTCCTTGTACATGTGTGACATTGAATTGTGTCCCATCTTCTTCTTTGCATAAATGTCCAGATCATCTTCATTTTCCTTTGGGGCATTTATCAGACTTGCCCGTTCTTCTACAGTGGATTGGTACCTTGTACCTTCAGACATCCAAACAATTCTTCCATCTGGGTAAAAGTGTGCTGTGGAGTAGAATTGCATGATAAGATCATCATTCCAGTTGGTGAACTTTTGACCAACAAAATCTGCAACTCCACAAGCAACAAAGTTGTCTTGCACTCCAGGATAGTGCTCTTCATTCTCCTTGATGAATTTCCAGTCAACCCATCTCATGTGACAGACTATGGGCTTCTTGTCCAGCAGAATTGTTTCATAGAAGTCCTGCTGTTCCTCTGTATGGAACCTGTAATCAACAGTAGTCCTTCTCCTTGTGGCATATGGATCTGCCATCCTCCATAGTCTCAGCCCTGAATCCTTCCTGATTCTCATGTCCTCAGCCACAGGATGGGCATCATTGTGATCTGGTATCTTTGGCTTGAGCTTCCTTAGAACATGTCCTTCTTCATCTTCCTCCTCAGCAACATTTGGCACTGGGGCCTTGTTCTTCTCAGCAGCTGGAATACTCCTGGTATTCCTCTTTGGTGCAGACTTGGCCTTGGGGGCAGCTTTGGGTGCTTCCTTGGGCTAAGATGTTGCAGCCCCAGATCTGATTGCATCACCCATAAGCTTTGGTGCCTTTGGTGCTGGTGCAGAAAGCTCTTCCTCTTCCATCATGGAAGGTTGCCCTACAACTCTGGCCATGGTCTTCTTGATGCTTTCCTTCCTCTTCTTTCTTTCTTCAGCTGGCTCTTTGGGATCAGGATTTTTAGGCAGTTGAGTTGATGCTCTGGCCTTGGGCATAGGTTGCCTTCTTGTAGGCCTTTTGATCTTCATGCCTGGCTTTATATCTTTTGCTGAGCCATATTCCTTCTTGAGCACCACTTTCTTGGAAGTAGCCTCATCTTCCTCAGCTTTGTAGTCTTCATCCTCTGAATCTAAAGTTCTTTTCCTCCTTTGCCTAGTTGCAGCCTTAGGCAAATTGCTAGGAGTACTTCTGCTCCCTTCATCTGAAGTACTGGAGGGACTAGTGCCCTCACTCAAGTTCATCTGCTCTTCTGGCCTGTTCTGACTGTCACTTTGATCAGACATACTGCAAAAGCTGACTGCTGACCCTGTGAAGAGTTATAGATGAGATAGAAAAGATGAGCATCACAAAATGCAGAGGTTTTTGCAACAGAATGACTCAAAAGTTCAGTCTTAGTTTTCCACAGAAAGCATTTCAGATCAACCGATTTTCAAACTCGGTGATACCGAAGCAGTTTTGGAACCTAAACTGATGATCTCGGTTGGACCGAGTTTCAGTTCGGTGGTACCGAGACTGCTAGGGTTTCACAGAATCCTCAAATCGGTTGCACCGATTAGTAATTCTCAGTCAGACCGAGAGTCACTAGTGCAATGGCATAAGCCAAATCGGTGAGACTGAGTTTTTCAACTCGGTGGGTCCGAGATGGTTTCGGCGGAAACCTAACCCTAAAAATTTGAATCACATCTAATCTATGAACTACTTTGGCTGGATAGAAGAGTTTCAATCGTGGCAAGAATCAATATGAAAACAATGTGCTAGGAATCAGACATGGATAGCACAAAGATCAAGTCCATACCCTAACTTGGCGGTGGACTTGCTACGGCGGCAACGGCGGGGACGAAATCCGTTGACGGCGGCAGAGACCAGCGACAGGAGGCTGCTGGCGACGAGGAGACGATCCAGAGACCACGATGGAAGAGCGAGCTGTTGCGCGGGCGAAGGGTTTCGGAGAAATTTCCAAAATTTTGCCCGTGTCTATATATAGCCCGACCCTGTCGGTGTGACCGAGTGGAACAACTCAGTGGCACCGAGATGCATAACTGTGTTCAGTTACAGCAACTCGGTGTGACCGAAAAGTTCAAATCGGTTGCACCGAGATTGAAAACTCATATCAACTTGATGATCTCGGTAGGACCAAAATGGAAGGATCGGCCAGACCGAGAATCACAAAGAGGTTTTGGAAGTTTAAGTCTATGACGAATCGAGGACTCCGAGTGCTCCTCACACAGAGTGGTTCGAATCTGACTTGATCAAGTTTTGTGATGTAGCATGAATAGAGTTTGAGACGAGAAAAGCATAGATAGCTAAAGAAGGTTCTTAGGCATTCTTGTCCATCCACTTGGCCAAAAGAAGATAGAACCAAACAATCAAAACAACAAGTGGATGTCCTTGAATGAGTAAAATATGCACCAACATGCTCACACAATAAAATGGCAAATGAAATATGTGGCAAAGCATGCACAACCAATTCTAGCATCTATCAAACAATTGGCGATGACTAGGTCATCTATATATGAGTATATTGACTTAGGAGTCAAATGAGAACATTTGATCATAGGTCATACTCATCGTTTAAGCTCAAGTGGGGTTACCACTTTTACATAATGCATTAATGTGTTCACACCATTAGAGTTGCTTTGACTCAATTCTTTGAGTTAAGCTCCTCCTAGATGTGAGATCCCCCTTTGAGGGATGAACTAACCTTGGGTTTTGTCGATGATGACTTCATGTAGGTGTTGAAGATGTAGATGCTCAATGTTGATGTAGATCATTTGGAGCAATCCTTTGGAGTGAGTTGCACTTTCAACTTGCCTACATGGGTTAGTCCCACAAGGAACAAACAATAATATCCATAGACATAGAGTGATGCATACACAAGATGATGTCCATGAAAACATTAGGTTACCTTGTCCCTTGCCTTACCAACATGAGGGTTTGTGACTCCTTGAACTAGTGCAAGATATGAAAGTTGATTGCACTTGTTCTTGCCAAAATGATATGAGTGAAGAATGTTGGCGGAGTCACCCTCAAGAACTTTCTAGTTCTTCTTCTTCGGGATCCACATCATCTTGATGGGAATCCTTGGAGTTGTAGTTGTACTTGATGAAGTAGAACTTGACGTAGTCTTGGGAATCCACTTGACCAAGGCCTTGGGTGCTTCTTCAAATGCATCAATCTCTTCTTGAAGCTTGTCGTTGTCTTTGTTCTTGTGGTCTTGTGGAGGAAGATCATCTTGAGCTTGTGTCCCCTTGAAAGAAGTAGGATCATACTTCTCTTGTTGAGGAACAAACTTTGTCTTGGGGTATTGATCTTCTTCCCACTCAACTCCATTGGCATTGAACTTTCGTTCAAACCCAACACCTTGATTCTTCCGGTATCTTCCTTGCTTGCGTACAATTTCCTCGAATTGCCTACTCCCAGCAAGGCTCTTGTAAACACCTTTCTCTATAATTCCCTTCAATAAACTATTTTCTTGCTAAAGTGTAACTTGGCTAAGAGAATCATTAGTGGAATCAAGAGAACTACTAGAAGCAACAACATTGGATTTGACATTATTATTGTTACTACTAGAGGAAGTATCTTTCTTGTACTTGTTACTAGACTTGACTTGAGGCATGTAAGTAGATAAGAGTAAACGCTTGGCAATGTAAGAAGAACTTTTCTTGCGGAGATCATCATTGATTGCCTTTAAGAACTCATGCTCTTGCTCAAGATTGAGCTTTTCAAAGCGTAACTTCTCATGAGCCCTTAAAAGTTCTCGATGATCTTCAAAGATAGTTTCATGAGCTAACTTAAGAGTGTTTAGTTCTTTAGTTAGAAGATCAATTTTATCCTTATCATTGTCATTTGTTTGATTAGCATGATTAATTGACGTTTCATCATAGTATTCATCACTAGAGTTGTCAACAAGTAAATCATCATCCACAAGCAAGTCATCTTCATCACTATTGAAATCAACATACTCGGGATGTGTTACCTTTAGACCTTTGGCCATGAAGCATCTTCCAATTCCTTCATTTGGTGAATCAAATATGTCGTAGGAGTTGGTTGACACAAGTGCTAGACCGGCAACACCTTCATCTTGAGTATGTTCGGAGTCGGAGTGATAGCTTCTCTCAGAGTGATTGTCGGAGTCGGAGCCAGAAACCCATTCACCAACATGAGCTTGATGTCTTTGTTTTGTGTAGCTCCTTGATGACTTGTCCTTCCTTTCCGAATCCTTGCTTCTCCGTGAGGGTCTTCGTTCATAACGATCATCTCTACTCCTCCTCTCTCTTGGTGGTGATTCTTCTGTTTTGCTTATTCTTTTTGGAGAATATTCTCTTCTTTTGTAGGGCGCCGTACACTCATTGGAGTAGTGTCCAGGATTCTCACAATTGTAGCAATTGTGCTCTCGACTAGAAGATCTCTTGTCATGATAAGACCTTGACTTGGAGCTTCTTTCTTTGCTTCTACTCTTGTAGAATTTGTTGAAGTTCTTCACCATTAAGCTCAATTCTTCATTGAAGGTTTGTTTCTCACTTGATGATGTGGGGGCTTCACTTGAGGCTTTGTAAGCACCACTTGACTTGTTGTGAAGTTCCTCCTTATCCTTGAGTGACATCTCATGAGCAACAATGCTTCCAATGACCTCCGTTGGCTTGAGATCTTTGTAGTTTGGCATCATTTGGATCAATGTGCACACGGTATCGTACTTTCCATCCAATGCTCTTAGGATCTTCTTGATGATGAATTTGTCGGTCATCTCTTCACTCCCTAAGCCGGCAACCTCATTTGTGATAAGTGCAAGCCTAGAGTACATTTCAACGACACCTTCACCATCCTTCATTTTGAACTTGTCAAGCTGACTTTGGAGCACATCCAACTTGGATTCCTTGACGGATTCGGTACCTTCATGCATATAAATCAAAGTATCCCAAATTTCCTTTGCATTCTCAAGACGGCTGATTTTGTTGAACTCTTCGGGGAACAACCCGTTGAAGATGATATCACAAGCTTGAGCGTTGTATTGCAGCATCTTCAATTTTTCCGCATTAGCTTCACGGTTTGGTTCTCTCCCATCAAACAATTCACCTTGCAAGCCAATACAAATAATTGCCCAAACGGCGGGGTTATGTCCAAGAATATGCATTTTCATCTTATGCTTCCAACTAGCAAAATTAGTACCATCAAAGTAAGGACCTCTACGGTGATAATTTCCCTCGCTAGACGCCATACTCTCCTAGATTGTGAAACCAAGGCTATGATCACCAAAAGCTATGGAAATCAAAGCAAATGGAGACCAAAGCTCTGATACCACTTGTAGGACCTTGAAGTATGTCTAGAGGGGGGTGATTAGACTACTTGACCAATAAAAAACTTAACCTTTTCCCAATTTTAGAGTTTGGCAGATTTTAGCTATTTTAGGACAAGTCAAGCAATCATCACACAATTCAAGCAAGCATGCAAAGAGTATATAGGCAGCGGAAATTAAAGCATGCAACTTGCAAGAAAGTAAAGGGAAGGGTTTGGAGGATTCAAACGCAATTGGAGACACGGATGTTTTTGGCGTGGTTCCGATAGGTGGTGCTATCGTACATCCACGTTGATGGAGACTTCAACCCACGAAGGGTAACGGCTGCGCGAGTCCACGGAGGGCTCCACCCACGAAGGGTCCACGAAGTAGCAACCTTGTCTATCCCACCATGGCGGTAGATCTTCACGAAGTAGGCGATCTCCTTGCCCTTACAAACTCTTTGGTTCAACTCCACAATCTTGTCGGAGGCTCCCAAGTGACACCTAGCCAATCTAGGAGACACCACTCTCCAAGAAGTAACAAATGGTGCGTTGATGATGAACTCCTTGCTCTTGTGCTTCAAATGATAGTCTCCCCAACACTCAACTCTCTCTCATAGGATTTGGATCTGGTGGAAATAGGGTTTGAGTGGAAAGCAACTTGGGGAAGGCTAGAGATCAAGATTCATATGGTAGGAATGGAATATCTTGGCCTCAACACATGAGTAGGTGGTTTTCTCTCAGAAATGGTAAGTTGGAAGTGTAGGTTTAGTCTGATGGCTCTCTACATGAATGAAGAGGAGGTGGAGGGGTATATATATAGCCTCCACACAAAATCTAACCGTTACACACAATTTACCAAACTCGGTGGGACCGAATAGTTAAACTCGGTCGGACCGATTTAGTAAACCTAGTGACCGTTAGTGATTTTCGGTGGGACTGACATGCAACTCGGTGAGACCGATTCAGTTATGGTTAGGGCATAACTTAATCTCGGTAAGACCGATTACACAAACTCGGTGAGACCGATTTGATAATAAGCTTTTCCGAGAGTTGGTCAGGTAAACTCGGTGGGACCGATTTGCTCTTTTCGGTGAGATCGAAATGTTACAAAAAGGAAACAAATAGTTTACATTGCAATCTCGGTGGGACCGATCGCTCACTTCGGTTTGACCGAAACGTTACGAAGGGAAACAGAGAGATTACAATCCCATCTCGGTGAGACCGAGATCCCTATCGGTAAGACCGATTTGCTTAGAGTTTGTGGCAGTGGCTATGACTTTTGGATCGGTGGCGCCGGATAGAAAGAATCAGTGTGACCGATTTTGGCTTTAGGTTTAGGTCATTTGTGGATGTGGGAAAGTAGTTGAGGGTTTTTGGAGCATATCACTAAGCACATGAAGCAAGAGGCTCATTAAGCAACATCTCATCCCTCCTTGATAGTATTGGCTTTTTCTATAGACTCAATGTGATCTTGGATCACTAAAATGTAAAATGAAGAGTCTTGAGCTTTTGAGCTTGAGCCAATCCTTTGTCCTTAGTATTTTGAGGGATCCACTTTCATCATTCATGCCATGCCATTCATTGAGCTTTCCTGAAATAATAGTCTTGGAATAGCATTAGCTCAATGAGCTATATGTTGTTATGAATTACCAAAACCACCGAGGGATAGTTGCACTTTCAGGTGTGTTTTGGACGCCCCCTCCCATGTATATATAGGTGGGAGGGGGAGGGGGAGGGGAGCAGCCTTGGGGCGCCCCAAGTAGGAGGAATCCTACTTGCGCCCCTAGTCCAATTCCCCAAACATGTGTTTTGCACATAATCAAATACATATAAACTTTTTTTCTGTTGCAACGTACGGACATTTGTGCTAGTCACGTCCAATATAATCACATCGATAGACTCCATAGGCGTGCACGAGACGGACAGCAGGGATTTTCGTTTATTGAGAACGACAGACAGCTGAGATTGACCTCCCATATATAAGACAGACTAACGTGCACAAATCAGTCCGTAGGTATTAATCCGTAATAGTAGTCCGGTAGCTGTAGCAAAACTCCTATCGTGCACGGGACTGACACCATGTCACCATCCATGTGGAAAAGCAAAACATTAACAACTCATGCATGTACCCAGCAAAATAAAAAATACTCCATCCGTTTTTAAATATAAGTCTTTTAGACATTTCAAATGGAGTATAATATACGGATATATATAGACATATTTTAAAGCATATATTCACTCATTTTGCTTCGTATGTAGTTACTTGTTGAAATGTCTAAAATGATTTATATTTAGGAATGGAAGGAGTACACATGCATGTGATCGGCAATCCAACCATTGATAAGACATATACGCGGCAGCAAGGAAACACACATGCATGTCATGTGAATGCACGTTCCAAATGTACGTAACATCCAACTCAAAAAGAAAAAACATGAACGTGACATGAAAAATTTGCATGTAATATGAATGAACTAACTAATGGCCGCTGGGCATAGCAAGCACCACCTTTTTTTTCAGGAATAGCAAACGCGACAGGAGCCAATCAGCCAGGCAAAGATTTTTCTGCACATATACGTCCTTCAAATCATGCAGCCATTAAGGATTTTGACTCGAGTGCATTATAGCAAAATTGCATCATAGTATTACCCCAACAAGTTGTGAAAATGATATTTTTTAATACAACATATTTACATTACTTTTTTAGCAAGAACATATTTATACGATTTATATCACCATGTGTCATACTCCCTCTGTAAAGAAATATAAGAACGTTTAGATTATTTAGATCACTAAACGATCTTATATTTGTTTACAGAGGGGGTACTTTGCACTTCAAATTTGATTTAAACTTGAGATGACTGAGGTTACATGTATCTGATTATAGTATGCAAGTCCTATAATAGCCATTACAATTTACTCCCACTTATTCTCTAAAAGCCACCAATCTGTATATACGTAGAGTCAAACTTTGAAAGTTTCGACTAATCATTAATATTTATCAAAAAATAGATTGTTCATGAATTTTTTGAATTTTAAATAATAGCCATTACTAATCCCTCTGACGCTAACACTCTCATCTCTCTCACGATCAGTCTACAGTTCCCCATCTCTCTTCTATAGTCTCTCCAAAATAATAGGCATCAACGCAGCCTACTCAACCAACAAAAATGTATATGTCCCCAAAATATGTATCCTTAATCTTGCAACAAAATATTCCATTTTCTGTTCATCAATTCTGTACCCGTGAAATAAACCTTTAGTATTTATAGAGATTTTTCCACATTAATATTTTTATATGCTTGAGAAAAAATTAGAGCAAATTAATACAGATCCTATTTTTATCATTTTTTTACAACGGATAGCCTGTACCATGCAATCACCCATCGACTCCATTTGAAAAGAATTTCAAATCTATTGAATCTACCCTCACCTCTCTCATGCTACAAACCCGCACAAGACACGATCCCGAACTGTAATCCCTCTACTGAATAGTCCCGAAATCCCAATCTCCACTCTATGAAAAAGTGGCTGCGGCATGGAGATTTTAATATCTTCTTTACTAAATCTTGAGCGTGGTTGTGTCATGGAGGTTATACCCATCAATTTCTTATCTTTGATGACATCTAGCTAATTCGAGATGGGGACAAGATGAGGGATTATCATTCCTATGCATGCTCCATCGAATCAATTCGACTTGTGTAGCTAGGATTTTCCAACGCCCCAGGCCAAGTGTAGAGCAACAATGCTAAACAGTAATGAACAATGTCAAAATATGAACAGTCAACAAGGGAATGTGTTGCCACGCCCAAGGCCATAGCCATGGTAGCCCGGGGCATGGCTACGCCCCTGCCGGCACTGGCGCTGTGACGTACAGCTTGCCTCTGGTTAAGATATGGTTGGCGGTTGTACGCCTCTTCAAGCAGCGGGCGATGGCGCATCCGCGTTGATGTTGCCTCAGACAATCTGGGGCGAAGAGCTGCACTTGAGGCCCTAGAAATCTGTATGGTTGCCCATTTACAATATTCGGGCTTCAAAGCTCTAGCTTGGATAGCACAGTGAAAGTGCAATTCATATTTTGGTCCAATCTAGGAGCTAAGTACGCATGAAGCACATCTTTGGATAGCTGTATGTTCTGTTTTATTTGTTCTGAAAAAACAATACTTACACACCTCTAAAATAAACTCACAATTACAATAAAATATATTTAGAGCAGGATTTTAAATCACCCATGAAAATGACCTCTATTGCGCCGATATCATCATTCAGAAACTGCCACGCCACTTTAATGCCTCACAAAATCATGAGGATTGCGCCTACATGCTTATACTTTGGCTACAAGTTTCAATGCAAGTAAATCCTTTATGCCGCAATTTTGGTCAGTGGTTTACAGTATATATAACACACAGAATTCTCTTGAAATCAAAAAATTAAACAGGGGCACAGAAAAACATTTAATAAGAAATCATTTTTATGTTTCCTAAAATATCACATCATAATGTTAAATGCCCAATTTAAGACAATTATCAAACTAAAAAAGTCACAAGTAAAAATTCCAGCCGTCCAAATGCGCGGGTAGCCCCGCTAGTTTCACATTGTTTTAAATGAAGGTCAAACTCGTAACTCAAATATTCACCTCCGCGATCAGATAATATAAACTTTATTTTGTTGTTACGATGATTCTTCACTTCACTCTGAAATTCTTTGAATTTTTAAAAATTTTCAGACTTGTGTTTCATTAAGTAGATATACCCATATCTGCTCAAATCATCTGTGAAGGTCAGAAAATAACGATACCCGCCGCGAGCATCAACACCAATTGGACCGCATATATCAGTATGTATTATTTTCAATAAGTCATTGGCTCGCTCCATTGTTCCGGAGAACGGAGTTTTAGTCATCTTGCCCATGAGGCATAGTTCGCAAGTATCAAATGATTCATAATTAAGTGATACCAAAAGTCCATCTGCATGGAGTTTCTTCATGCGCTTTACACTAATATGACCTAAACAACAATGCCACAAATATGTTGCACTATCATTATCAGCTTTGCATCTTTTGGCATCAATATTATGAATATGTGTATCACCACAATCGAGATTCAGCAAAAATAGACCACTCTTCAAGGGTGCATGACCATAAAAGATATTACTCATATAATAGAATAACCATTATTCTGTGATTTAAATGAATATCCGTCTTGCACTAAACAAGATCCAGATATAATGTTCATCCTCAACGCAGGCACCAAATAACAATTATTCATATCTAAAACTAATCCCGAAGGTAGATGTAGAGGTAGCGTGCCGATGGCGATCACATCGACCTTGGAACCATTCCCGGCGCGCATCATCACCTCGTCCTTAGCCAATCTTCGTTTAATCCATAGTCCCTATTTCAAGTTACAAATATGAGCAACCGAACCGGTATCAAATACCTAAGCACTTCTACGAGCATTAGTAAGGTACACATCAATAACGTGTATATCAAATATACCTTTATTCACTTTGCCATCCTTCTTATCCGCCAAATACTTTGGGCAGTTCTGCTTCCAATGACCAGTCCCTTTGCAGTAGAAGCACTCATTTTCAAGCTTGGGTCCAACTTTGAGCTTCTCCCCGGGAGTGGCAACTTGCTTGTCATTCTTCTTGAAGTTTCCCTTCTTTCCCTTGCCCTTTTTCTTGAAACTAGTGTTCTTGTTAACCATCAACACTTGATGCTCCTTCTTGATTTCTACCTCCGCAGCTTTGAGCATTGCGAAGAGCTCGGGAATAGTCTTTTCCATCCCTTGCATATTATAGTTCATCATGAAGCCTTTGAAGCTTGGTGGCAGTGATTGGAGAACTCTGTCAATGACAAAATCATCTGGAAGATTAACTCCTGATATCCAGACATTCTGAGTATGCGTTCACTAACAGAACTGTTCTCCTTCATCTTGCAGCTATAGAACTTGTTGGAGACTTCATATCTCTCAACCCGGGCATTTGCTTGAAATATTAACTTCAACTCCTGGAACATCTCATATGGTCCATGATGTCCAAAACGTCTTTGAAGTCCCGATTCTAAGCCGTAAAGCATGGCACACTGAACCATCAATTAGTCATCAGATCAAGCTCGCCAAACGTTCATAACATCAGCATCTACTCCTGCAGCAGGCCTTTCACCTAGCGGTGCATCAAGGACATAATTTTTCTGTGCAGCAATGAGGATAATCCTCAAGTTATGGACCAAATCTGTGTAGTTTCTACCATCATCTTTCAACTTAGCTTTCTCTAGGAATGCATTGAAATTCAAAGGAATGATGGCACGGGCCATTGATCTACAACATAGATATGCAAAAAACTATCAGGACTATGTTCATGATAAATTAAGTTCAATTAATCATATTACTTAAGAACTCCCACTTAAATAGACATCCCTCAAGTCATCTAAATTATACGTGATTGAAATCAACTAAACCATGTCCGATCATCACGTGAGATGGAGTAGTCATAAATAGTGAACATCTCTATGTTGATCATATCAACTATATGATTCACGTTCGACCTTTTGGTCTCCAGTGTTCCGAGGCCATGTTTGTACATGCTAGGCTCGTCAAGTTTAACCTGAGTATTCAGCATGTGCAAAACTATCTTGCACCCGTTGTATGTGAACGTAGAGCCTATCACACCCGATCATCACGTGGTGTCTCAGCACGAAGAACTGTCGCAATGGTGCATACTCAGGGAGAACACTTATACCTTGAAATTTTAGTTAAGGGATCATCTTATAATGCTACCACCGTACTAAGAAAAATAAGATGCATAAAATATAAACATCACATGCAATCAAAATATGTGACATGATATGGTCATCATCATCTTGTGCTTTTGATCTCCATCTCCAAAGCATCATCATGATCTCCATCGTCACCAGCTTGACACCTTGATCTCCATCGTAGCATCGTGGTTGTCTCACCAACTATTGCTTCTACAACTATCGCTACCGCTTAGTGATAAAGTAAAGCAATTACATGGCGTTTGCATTTCATACAATAAAGCGACAACCATAAGGCTCCTACCAGTTGGCGATAACTTCTACAAAACATGATCATGTCATACAACAACGTATATCACATCATGTCTTGACCATATCACATCACAAGCATGCCTACAAAAACAAGTTAGACGTCCTCTAATTTTGTTGTTGCAAGTTTTAAGTGGCTACTACGGGCTTCTAGCAAGAACCGTTCTTACCTACGGCACAAAACCACAACGGTGATTTATCAAGTTTGTTGTTTTAACCTTCAACAAGGACCGACCGCAGTCAAATTTGATTCAACTAAAGTTGGAGAAACAAACACCCGCCAGCCACCTTTATGCAAAACTAGTTGCATGTCTGTCGATGGAACCGGTCTCATGAACGTGGTCATGTAAGGTTGGTCCGGGCTGCTTCATCCAACAATACCGCCGAATCAAAATAAGACATTGGTGGTAAGCAGTATGACGATCACCACCCGCAACTCCTTGTGTTCTACTCGTGCATATCATCTACACATAGACCTGGCTCGGATTCCACTGTTGGGAAACATAGCATGCAATTTCAAACAAATTCCTACGCTCACGCAAGATCTATCTAGGAGATGCATAGCAACAAGATGGGGAGAGTGTGTCTACATACCCTCGTAGACTGAAAGTGGAAGTGTTTTGATAATGTAGAGTCAAACTTCTTCTTGTTCCGACCGATCAAGCACTGAACGTACGACGCCTATGAGTTCTGCACACGTTCAGCTCGATGACATCCCTCGAACTCTTGAACAAGCAGAGTGTCGAGGAAGTAGATGAGTTCTGTCAGCACGACGACATGGTGACAGTGATGGTGAAGTGATCCGCGCAGGGCTTCACCTAAGCACTACGAAGATATGACCGGAGGCGTAAACTATGGAGGGGGGTGCCGCACACGGCTAACGATTATTGGTGTGTGTTCTAGGCGCCCCCTCCCCATGTATATATAGGTGGGAGGGGGGAGCAGCCTTGGGGCGCCCCAAGTAGGAGGAATCCTACTTGGGCCCCTACTCCAATTTGCCCCCCCACCCCTTACTTTTATCGGAAGGGGAAAAGGGAAGAGGGAAGGGAGGAAGGAAAGGGGGGAACCCCCTCTTGCTTCTCCTATTTGGCTTTCTACCATAAGAGGGGGGCGCCACCCCTTGTGGGCTGGTGTGCTCCCCTCCTATGGCCCATATGGCCCATTATTCCCCCGGGGGGTTCCGTTAACACCCCCCCGGTAGTCCGGTAAATACCCAAGACTATCCGAAACACTTCCGGTGTCCGAATAATGTCATCCTATATATCAATCTTTACCTCTCGACCATTTTGAGACTCCTCGTCATGTCCATGATCTCATCCGAGACTCCGAACAACATTCGGTCACCAAATCACATAACTCATATAATACAAAATCATCATCGAACGTTAAGCATGCGGACCCTACGGGTTCGAGAACTATGTAGACATGACCGAGACACCTCTCCGGTCAATAACCAACAACGAAACCTGGATGCCCATATTGGCTCCCACATATTCTACCAAGATCTTTATCGGTCGAACCGTAATGACAACATACGTTATTCCCTTTGTCACCGGTATGTTACTTGCCCGAGATTCGATCGTCGGTATCTTCATATCTAGTTCAATCTCGTTACTAGTAAGTCTCTTTACTCATTCCATAATGCTGTTGGAAATATACCCTAGAGGCAATAATAAAAGGTTTATTATTATATTTCCTTGTTCATGATAATTGTCTTTATTCATGCTATAATTGTATTATCCGGAAATCGTAATACACGTGTGAATACATAGACCACAATACGTCCCTAGTAAGCCTCTAGTTGACTAGCTCGTTGGTCAACGAATAGTCATGGTTTCCTGACTATGGACATTAGATGTCGTTGACAACGAGATCACATCATTAGGAGAATGATGTGATGGACAAGACCCAATCCTAAGCATCGCACAAGATCGTGTAGTTCGTTTTGCTAGAGCTTTTCCAAATGTCAAGTTTCTCTTCCTTAGACCATGAGATCGTGTAACTCCCGGATGCCGTAGGAGTGCTTTGGGTGTACCAAACGTCACAACGTAACTGGGTGACTATAAAGGTGCACTACAGGTATCTCCGAAAGTGTCTGTTGGGTTGACACGGATCGAGACTGGGATTTGTCACTCCGTATTACGGAGAGGTATCACTAGGCCCACTAGGTAGTGCATCATCATAATGAGCTCAAAGTGACCAAGCGTCTGGTCACGGGATCATGCATTACGGTACGAGTAAAGTGACTTGCCGGTAACGAGATTGAACGAGGTATTGGGATACCGACGATCGAATCTCGAGCAAGTAACATACCGTCTGACAAAGGGAATAGTATACGGGGTTACTTGAATCCTCGACATCGTGGTTCATCCGATGAGATCATCGAGGAGTATGTGGGAGCCAACATGGGTATCCAGATCCCGCTGTTGGTTATTGACCGGAGAGCCGTCTCGGTCATGTCTGCATGTCTCCCGAACCCTTAGGGTCTACACACTTAAGGCTCGGTGACGCTAGGGTTGTGTGAGTATGAGTATGCAGCAAACCGAATATTGTTCAGAGTCCCGGATGAGATCCCGGACGTCACGAGGAGTTCCGGAATGGTCCGGAGGTAAAGAATTATATATAGGAAGTGTTGTTTCGGCCATCGGGAAAGTCTTGGGGTCACCCGGTATTGTACCGGGACCACCGGAAGGGTCCCGGGGGTCCACCGGGTGGGGCCACCTATCTCGGAGGGCCCCGTGGGCTGAAGTGGGAGGGGAACCAGCCCCTAGTGGGCTGGTGCACCCCCCTTGGCCCCCCTGCGCCTAGGGTTGGAAACCCTAGGTGGGGGGGCGCACCACTTGCCTTGGGGGGCACTCCACCCCCCTAGTCGCCGCCCCCCTTGGGAGATTGCATCTCCCAGGGCCGGCGCCCCCCCTGGGGGCCTATATAAAGGAGGGCAGGGGGGAGGGCAGCCGCACCCTATGCATTGGCGCCTCCCTCCCCCTGCTACACCTCGTCCTCCTCCCGCAGCAGCTTGGCGAAGCCCTGCCGGAGTTCTGCTACATCCACCACCACGCCGTTGTGCTGTTGGATCATCATCAACCTCTCCTTCCCCCTTGCTGGATCAAGAAGGAGGAGACGTCATCCGCTCCGTACGTGTGTTGAACGCGGAGGTGTTGTCCGTTCGGCACTTGGTCATCGGTGATTTGAATCACGGCGAGCACGACTCACTAGTGCAGAACCGGGCAATAGCACCGGTTCGTAAGGCCCTTTAGTGCCGGTTCCGTAACCGGCACTAAAGTGTGGGCACTAAAGGCCCCCCCTTTAGTACCGGTTCAGCATGAACCGGTGCTAAAGGGAAACCACGTGGCACGAGCCAGCTCCAGGGGCCTGGAGCCCTTTAGTACCGGTTGGTAAGACCAACCGGTACTATAAGGTTTGGGGGGGTTTTAGTTTTATGATTTCTTTTTCATTTAATTTTGTGTTTCCATTTTAATTCTTTTTCGTTTGCTGGTATTTTACGATACTACACATTGTACACGTTATGCATATATATATATATATATATATATATATATATATATAATAGAATTTCTAGTAGAACCAATCATGCATATATATATCATCAATGTCTCACAAACCATCATATTAATTAATTCACACATACACACATGTATAGCTATATACAATTTCTCCTACATATGCATGTTGCCTTCGGAGCCAGTGGCATTAGCCTAATTGGTGCCTTCGGAGCACGATGACAATTGGAAGTGGTTTTCATGAGGGCGGTAGCGGGTAATAGTATTCTCCCTTCGGATTTATGACCTGGTCGAGCAAAAATCCCGCTATTTCCTCTTGAAGTGCTTCTACGCGCTCCGTTTCTAGGAGCTTCTCCCGCACCTCTCTGAACTGTTAAGAAGGAGATCAATATGCATGTGTATTAGTTGTGTGACTAGATATCGATAATGGTGTAAAAATTGTGAATAGTGTTTTGACAAGCGTACCCATTCCTGTCTTTGAGATCTGCTCCTTTCGGACGCCATCATGCGAATGTTCTCGCAAACGCAGAATGCACACAGATCAGTCCCCTGCGCCTGCTTCAGGGCCTTTACGAGAATGGAATTAGATCAGATAATAATTAATCAAGCATGATAATTAAAGAGATGGCAGCTAGCTAGCTAGCTAGTACTACTTAATTACTTACCTTGGGTCTTCCCCATTGAAGCTTTTGTTTCCATTCGCCTTCCGTGACGCTGATGAACCTTGCCCAAGCCCTGCCCGCCGACAAAGAAAATGAATAAAGGGGTTATTAAATAGTTCATATCATGAAATGACGAACTAAATAGGCCAAGATATATAGTTAATAATGATTGAAATTACCTGTTGACTATCCCAAACAAGATGTTATAGTCAGTTTTTTTTTGAGTAGTGAGTCCAGTATTTCAACTGTTCCGGCGTCAACTTTAATGATACACAAGACCCAGTGAATCTGCATGCACACGTTGCATGTCTTAATTAAGCGGGCATATGTAAGCAAAAACATGTAGCTAGCTAGTAGGCAAAAACAGAGAATTTGTCGTACAAGACAGTGTGACTCACTGGAAGTTGTAAGGAAGTAGTATATCTTCATTGTATTTGAGGTGCTTCAAGAACTCTAGCATGCTGTCCTCTAAGGCCTTTTGATGACGTGCATCTATTTTCCATGTATATTCATTAATGGTGTTTGGGTCAATGAACCCAATGCCATAGCGTCCACCTTTTCTCATTTCATACATCTTCATCCTGCATATAATACCACAGAAAAGAATATAGTGAGGATAATTACAGGTAATGATTGATCAAAATGATCACTACAACTAGCTTGAGACTTAAATTACAGAAAGAAATCACTTACAGACAATAGCAACTGACGATAGATTTGTCGAGTGCGTCTTGATTGTATAACTGAAACAGTTCAGAATACTCAACGGACACAGCTTTCTCATGGTAGTAATGCTCCTTCTTGACATTCACCATGAGGGACAATCGATCGGAAATCTTGGTAATGTTCATGTACCATTCGTGCAATTCATACATTCTCGTTGGGAGGTTCTTGACCTTGTCTGGCTTGACCAAAGGTTGGCCCCGGACATATTTCCGTTTTATTTCATCCTCTCTAAGCACAGGCATGGGCTCGATCTCGAGGAGTTGTCCAACAGTGATTTTGAGAACTTCAGCCTGCATTATATGCTCCTCTGTTATTACCACATTGCCCACCTCAGGAACGTAAACTGTTTGCCCACAATAATATTGGGCGCGCGTACTGTCACGTGTTGTTGGCACAACAAGCGAGGGGATCGATTGCGCCGCCTGTTCTCCCAGCTGGGGAATGGTTTTCCCGCATTTTTTGATAGCTGCTTCTTGTTTGCTCGATCCCGAGCTCGCCTCCTTACGTAGACGTGCTCGATTTAACTTCCTGATGTGGCGCTCATAGTCTGTGTCAACAGGCTTGGGAGCTGGTGGTTGAGCCATACGAATGAAGTGGTCAATCGTTTCCTCAGGCACTTTCTCCCTTGGCGGCGGTGGCGGTTTCGGTGCAAAATGGGCTTCCACCTCGGACTTCGATATGGCTGCGATTTCCTCCTCGGACCTGTCATAAGCCCTCTGCGGAAGAGGCGTGAGGCTTGGACCATATTTATATCGCTTGCCTCCGCCTGTACTTCCTGTACTACCTCGACTCGTACCGCTACGCACCATAGCTGCGGGGTGTCTCTTCTGTGATTGCTGAGGCGGCGGAGACGGCTGACGGGGCTGAGTTGGACGAGGAGGAGTGGCCGCCTGAAGCTGTGCCGGACTTGGAGGAGGAGTGGCCTGAGGTTGTGCCGGACTTGGAGGAGGAGTGGATGTCTGACGCTGTGGCGGACTTGGAGGAGGAGGAGTGGCCTGACACTTTGCCGGACTTGGAGGAGGAGTGGCCTGACACTTTGCCGGACTTGGTGGACTTGCAGGAGCGGGAGACTGCTGACTCGGTGGCGGACTTCGACGAGGAGTCGGCTGACGCGGTGTCGGTGGCCTTCGAATGATGATGCAATCCTTTTTCCATAGGATGATACGATGTTTGGCGTCTCCGAGAAAGCGCTCGTCGTCACCTCCAGGATAGTCAAGCTCTAGCTCCGAATATGGGTCCACCACCTCATCAAACAAGACACGAGCATAGCCCACTGGAATCGGGTTGCAATGGAAGGTTGCCTCGGGGGATTTGTAAAAGCAACGGTGTCCGCCACCTTCATGGATATGTTCTTCATTTTGACGTGTAGCTCGCAGCTAGTGTTCTCCGTGATGTCATCCACGGGGTATCTACCCAGCATTGCGTCGTCCGGGGCGGAACCCACACTGCTTCTCGGCATGGATGGGGCGGTGCTATCCAATGCTGGATCATTCGCTAGCTGCTGCAGCTGCTGAGACCCCCTTTGCTGGGTAAGTGAGTCGATCTGCTCCTGCTGCCGCTGGAATTTGACTACCAATTCCGCTTGACTTGCTTCTAGGCCTTGAAGGCGTTCATAGTCCCGCTTCCTCTGCTCCTCCTCCATCTTCCTCTTCTTCTCCTCCGCAATCTTCTTTCTCGCACGGGTTCTGTAGTCGGTGTTCCAGTCTGAGAACCCCTCATACCACGGAATAGCGCCCTTGCCTCGTGTTCTTCCCGGGTGTTCAGGATTTCCCAGGGCACGCGTAAGCTCGTCGTTCTCTCTGTTGGGCTGGAACACCCCCGATCGTGCCTCTTCTATTGCAACAAGTATCGCATCGTCGGCTCCCTTCAGACTTGCCCTCGTCGAAACATTGCCTGTCTTCGGGTCCAACTCCCCCCCATGCGCATAGAACCAAGTCCTGACCCTGGGGGGGCCAGCTCTTAGTAACCGGAGTGGCACCTGCATCCTCCATCTCTTTCTCAGACTTATCCCACTTAGGCATTGCCACCGCATAGCCACCTGGCCCCAGCTTATGGAACTTATCCTTTTTTCGGCATTCTTCTTGTTTATTCTCGACCGTTCCTTAGCTAATTCCGAATCCTTGAATTTCACGAAATTGTCCCAATGAGCACGTTGGTTCTCTAGTGTTCCCTCGAATACTGGAGTCTTCCTTCCTCCCTTGACGTACTTGTCCCATTCACGATTCTTGTGGTTCTTGAATGCAACCGCCATCTTCCTAAGAGCAGCGTCCTTGACTTTCTGCACATCTGCTTCTGTGAAATGATCTGGTAGGGTGAAATGTTCCATGAGAGTATCCCAAAGCAGATCTTTTTGATTCTTGTCGACAAAAGTAACATCTGAACGTGGAGCAGCGTCCTCTTTGCCTTTTTGTCTTTTGTCTTTTGCTGGCTCTCTCCATTCTTGAAGGGAGATCGGGAGTTGGTCCTTCACAAGAACTCCGCACTGACGAATGAACTTGTCCGCAATCTTCTTAGGCGCTAATGGTTCGCCATTAGGTCTGACTGCCTCGATATTGTACTTTACGCCCTCCTTCAACTTTTTGTTCGGGCCTCGTTTCGTCCTTTTGCCTGAAGATTTGCTCGATCCGGATGGCTGAAAGAACAAAGATCGATTCGTTAATATATCTTCAAGTCATTTAAAACATGTGATGATCACCAGATACCTGCTTATATAAATATATATACCTCGCTGGTCTTTGTTGTTTCAGGATCAACATGTTCTTCGTCATCGTCATAATCGTAGTTCATGACTTCATCAATTCGGTCGTCGCGATCGAATATTATATCACCCTCTCCGGTGTTGTTTAGAAATTCGGAGCCGTCATAATCTTCTTCATTCTGATCATCATTTGGCCCGCGTATCATATCGAACATGGTCTGTTCTCCCTCTCTGTCGATATTGTCTGCCATAGCTTTTATTTAACTAATTCAAAAGAAATATAAAACAATTTAGTATTCAAATTACATCGTCTCGAATAATAGATATAATCTCGAATACTTCGTCTAGAATAATAGATATAATCTCGAATACATCGTCTCAATAATATATAATATTGAATAGTACATCACTGGCTAGCTAATTAAAGATCGAATACTACAAAAGAATCTAGGACACTCGCGGTTCCTGCGGCGCGGGCGGTGGACACCCAAAGAGAAGGAACCCTCACAGGATCATAGCTGAAGTGAGATCCCCAAAGATACTGCCAGGTATTGGAGAACCTGCCACCCTCTAACGCAACCATGTAGCGATGGACGTGCTCGTCCTCCTCCCTGACACGGCGACGTACCACCTCCGGCGGGGCCGGGTCCCTCCACACCAAAACTGGCCCATGCGAACGCCACCAAACGAGATCAGGGTCGACGACGGGACCCGGGGCCGGGTTCCTCATCAAGCGGCGCGCCCCTCCAGGCAGCACCTCCCAGTGCCAGCCCGGCGGAGCCTAGTCCCGGACATGGGTCGGCTGGACGTCGTCGCGGACGGGTCGACGGCGAGGATGCGGGCCGGGCATCATCGAGAACAAATACTAGCTATATGCCTGCAAAAAGTAACAATTTTTCAATGATTGGATTTTGATAACTAAAATTTCTAACATTTCTATATAACACTAATTATGCTAATCTAAATAATCTAAATAACACTAAAATTTCTAACATTTCTAACATTTCTATATAACACTAATTTCTAACATTTCTATATAACACTAATTTCTAACTGATTAAACACTAATTATATCCATCTAATTAACATGCATTCATACATATGTAATAGTGAAAAAATAATAATCTAAATAATCTAAACTAATTAAAAATACAAAATACATGTGTGTGTGTGTGTACTAATTAAACACTAATTATCTAAACTAATTAAACATACAAAATAATAATCTAAATAATCTAAACTAATTAAAGACTAATTATCTAAATTAATTAAACATGCTTGTGTGTGTGTGTACGGGCTCGGGGAGGGCTCACAGCGGGCGACGGCGACGGCGAGGCGAGGCGACGGTGAGGCGACGGCGAGGACGGCGCGATGGGGACGGGGACGGCGCGACGGGGACGAGCCCGGGGCGGCGACGGAGACGAGGGCGGCGACGGGGACGGGGGCGGCGACGGAGACGATTGAGGGCGGCGGTGACGGAGACGGAAACAGAGGAACGAACATAGAGGGAAACTGAAATTTTCGTAGCTGTTGTATATATAGGAGGCACCTTTAGTACCGGTTGGAGCCACCAACCGGTACTGAAGGCCTGTTTTGGCCAGGCCAAGCGGCGGGAAGCGACCCCCTTTAGTACCGGGTGGTGGCACAAACCGGTACTAAAGGACCCCCCCTTTAGTACCGGTTTGTGCCACGACCCGGAACTAAAGGGGGTGCGCTGGCGCAGGTGCGGTGCGGCAAGTTTAGTCCTACCTCGCTAGCCGAGGGGCGACCGCACTGGTTTATAAACCCTCGTGCGGTCACTCTCTCGAGCTCCTCTCCAAAGCAGGCTTACTGGGCCTACGTGTTCTTTGCAGCCCTGTGGGCCCACTTGGCCTTTGCGGGCCTGCATCCTGGCCCAACTACAGGTTGGGTTTCTTGTCATATGCAGGCCGCTCTGGCCTAGTAGGTGGGCTTATTTTTATTTTATTTTTTGCTTTATTTATTTTTGTGTTGTTTTTTTGTGTATTTAGAGTTTCTTTGTGAACATTTTTGTTTTAGGTACAAAAAATTACAAACTTTCTGTTAGGGCTTTTTTTATTATTTTTTTGCTTTATTTATTCTTGTGTTTTTTTGTGTATTTATAGTTTCTTTGTGAACATTTTTGTTTTAGGTACAAAAAATTACAAACTTTCTGTTAGTGCCCGTAGTTTTCAAATTTGAATAGTTTAAATTTTGAATTATTTGAAATTAGTGTGAATCACTAGTTTGTGAATAATTTAACTTTAAAAATCAGTAAAGGCATGAAAGAATTTGTTTGCACATAAAATTTCTTCGCGTTTCAAATGCCAAAACACATAACTACCCTAACTATTACAGAGATTCCCCTCTCGGTGCGAAACACAGAAGAAAGTGATGATAGCTAGTGAAGCCGATCACATCCCAGATCTTTGGGTGTGAAACTTTTTCTTCGCGTGTGTCCCTTTGCGCCGTAACCATGGAAAATCTTCATCATTTAACGGGATGCTCGGGTCAATATTCACTATGAATGGAGCAATTTCATCAAACTTTTCATAATCTTCTGACTTGTCTGTCTTGTCATCCACTCCCACGATGTTTCTCTTCCCAGAAAGAACTATGTGCCGCTTTGGCTCATCGTACGATGCATTCGCTTCCTTATCTTTTCTTTTTCTTGGCTTGGTAGACATGTCCTTCACATAGAAAACCTGTGCCACATCATTGGCTAGGACGAATGGTTCGTCTGCATACGCAAGATTGTTGAGATCCACTGTTGTCATTCCGTACTGCGGGTCTTCCGTTACCCCGCCTCGTGTCATATTGACCCATTTGCACTGAAACAAAGGGACCTTTAAACCACGTCGATAGTCAAGTTCCCATATGTCCTGTATATAACCATAATATGTTTCCTTTCCCGTCTTGGTTTCTGCATCAAAGCGGACACCACTGTTTTGGTTGGTGCTCTTCTTATCTTGGGCGATCGTGTAAAATGTATTACCATTTATCTCGTACCCTTTGAAAGTCATTATATTCGAAGATGGTAACTGGGACAGCAAGTACAGGTCATCTTCAATAGAGGTGTCATGCATGGTACGTGTCTGCAACCAGCAGGCGAAACTCCTGGTTTGTTCACGTGTAATCCAGTCATCAGACCGCTCCGGGTGTTTGGAGCGTAGCAAATTCTTGTGTTCATCCATATACAGAGCCACCAAGGCGGAATTCTGTAGAACTGTGTAGTGTGCTTCAGTGAGAGAATGTCCGTCCATACATATTATTTGTTCCCCTCCTAGCGTGCCTTTTCCATCCAGTCTGCCCTTATGCCGCGATTCAGGAACACCAATCGGCTTAAGGTCAGGAATAAAGTCAATACAAAACTCAATGACCTCCTCATTTTGATGGCCCTTGGAGATGCTTCCTTCTGGCCTAGCACGGTTATGAACATATTTCTTTAAGACTCCCATGAACCTCTCAAAGGGGAACATATTGTGTAGAAATACAGGACCCAAAACGTTAATCTCTTGGCACAGGTGAACTAGGACGTGTGTCATGATGTTGAAGAAGGATGGTGGGAACACCAACTCGAAACTGACAAGACATTGCACCAAATCATTCTGTAACCTTGGTATGATTTCTGGATCGATTACCTTCTGAGAGATTGCATTGAGAAATGCACATAGCTTCACAATGGCTAATCGAACGTTTTCCGGTAGAAGCCCCCTCAATGCAACCGGAAGCAGTTGCGTCATAATCACGTGGCAGTCATGAGACTTTAGGTTCTGGAACTTTTTCTCTGCCATGTTTATTATTCCCTTTATATTCGACGAGAAGCCAGACGGTACCTTAATACTGAGCAGGCATTCAAAGAAGATTTCCTTCTCTTCTTTGGTAAGAGCGTAGCTTGCATGACCCTGATGTATGCCGTCTTCTCCGTGCATACGTTGTTGGTCCTCCCGTGCCTCAGGTGTATCTTTTGTCTTCCCATACACGCCCAAGAAGCCAAGCAGGGTCACGCAAAGATTCTTCGTCACGTGCATCACGTCGATTGCGGAGCGGACCTCTAGGTCTTTCCAATATGCCAGGTCCCAAAATATAGATTTCTTCTTCCACATGGGTGCGCGTCCGTCAGCGTCCTTTGGAACAGATTGTCCGCCAGGACCCTTTCCAAATATCACCTTCAAATCCTTGACCATATCATGTACATCAGCACCAGTACGGTGGCGAGGCTTCGTCCGGTGATCCGCCTCACCTTTGAAATGCTTGCCTTTCTTTCTTACGGGATGCCTGCTCGGAAGAAATCGACGATGTCCCAGGTACACATTCTTCTTACAACTATTCAAATATATACTGTCGGTATCATCCAAACAGTGCGTGCATCCGTGGTATCCCTTGTTTGTCTGTCCTGAAAGGTTACTGAGAGCAGGCCAATCATTGATGGTCACGAACAGCAATGCCTTTAGGTCAAATTCTTCCTGTTTGTGCTCATCCCATGCACGTACACCTGTTCCATTCCACAGTTGTAAGAGTTCTTCAACTAATGGCCTTAGATACACATCAATGTCGTTGCCGGGTTGTTTAGGGCCTTGGATGAGCACTGGCATCATAATGAACTTCCGCTTCATGCACAACCAAGGAGGAAGGTTATACAAACATAGAGTCACAGGCCAGGTGCTATGGTTGCTGCTCTGCTCCCCAAAAGGATTAATGCATCTGCGCTTAGACCAAACCATACGCTCCTTGCGTCATCTGCAAACTCCTTCCCGTACTTTCTTTCGATTTTCTCCACTGCGACCCGTCAGCGGGTACTCTCAACTTTCCGTCTTTCTTACGGTCTTCTCTGTGCCATCGCATCGCCTTGGCATGCTCTTTGTTTTGGAACAAACGTTTCAACCGTGGTATTATAGGAGAATACCACATCACCTTGGCAGGAATCTTCTTCCTGGGGCGCTCGCCCTCGACATCACCATGCTCATCGCGGCTGATCTTATAGTGCAATGCACCACATACCGGGCAAGCGTTCAAATCCTCGTACTCACCGCGGTAGAGGATGCAATCATTAGGGCATGCATGTATCTTCTGCACCTCTAACCCTAGAGGGCAGACAGCCTTCTTTGCTTCGTACGTACTCTCGGGCAATTCGTTGTCCTTTGGAAGCATATCCTTTATCATTACCAGCAACTTTCCAAATCCCTTGTCAGATACACCATTCTCTACCTTCCATTGCAGCAATTCCAGTGTGGTGCCCAGCTTTTTCTTGTCACCTACGCAATTCGGGTACAACAATTTTTTGTGATCCTCTAACATGCGCTGCAACTTCTTCTTCTCCAAATCACTTGCGCAGTTTCTCTTTGCATCGGCAATGGCCTGACCTAGATCATCAACGGGCTCATCTGATGCCTCTTCTTCAGCTTCTTCCCGCATTGGCGGCTCAGCTTCTTCCCGCATTACCGACTTAGCTTCTTCCCCCATTGTTGTATCATCATATTCAGGGAACCCATGGCCAGGATAGCTGTCGTCGTCCTCTTCTTCTTCATTGTCTTCCATCATAACCCCTCTTTCTCCGTGCTTGGTCCAAACATTATAGTGGGGCATGAAACCGGACTCAAACAGGTGGACGTGAATGGTTCTTGACGTAGAGTAATTGCGACCATTCTTACAGCCAGCACATGGACAAGGCATAAAACCATCCGCCCGCTTGTTTGCCTCAGCCGCAAGCAGAAAAGTATGCACGCACTCAACGAACTGGGGAGAGCATCGGTCATCATACATCCATTGCCGGCTCATCTTCATTACACAACACCGAATAGACCAAATTAATACAAGTTCATACATAAAGTGCATACAACACTTAAATGCAACAAACAAATAACTCTCTAGCTAAAGCATTTAAATGCAACAACAAATGCGATCAAGATCGCAACTAAGGTAACAATTGATCCAACAGCATAATGATACCAAGCCTCACTGTCGATGGTATATTTTCTAATCTTTCTAATCTTCAAGCGCATTTTCTCCTTCTTGATATTGTGATCATCGACGACATCGGCAACATGCAACTCCAATTCCATCTTCTCCCTCTCAATTCTTTTCAATTTTTCTTTCAAGTACTCGTTTTCTCTTTCAACTAAATTTAACCTCTTGACAATAGGGTCGGTTGGAATTTCCGGTTCACATACCTCCTAGATAAAAATATCTATGTCAACTTGATGGGCATAATTTGTCATAAACACGAAATGCAACAAATAGTTTTAAAAGAGAATATACCACATCCGAATCATAACAAGGACGAGGGCCGACGGGGACGGATATCAAAACCATGGCACTATGTATAACAAACAACGTACGGGTAAGATAATTATTATACGAGTAACTATATATCCAAATCACACAAACATCAATTTTTTATATAAAATTTCATGAACAAGAGGCTCACCACAAGGTGGTGCCAGCGACGGGACGGTGCGGGCGATCGACGGTGGTTACGATGGAGATTTAGAAGGCACTAAGTAAACCACACCTACATATGCAAACTAAGTGTTATTTTAACCTCAAATTGCATATAAATCAAATACTAGCACATATATATATTTCCTCCCAAATTACTAAACTCACAAATTAATAACTATATAAAGCATTGCAAGAGCTAATATAGCAATGAGAGATGAAAGGACAAAGTTGCTAACCTTTGTGATCATTTGAATGGATGGGGGCCTTCAAATCTTGACAAATTTTGGGCAAAATGTGTGATGAGCTCGAGAGGAAGAGGGGAAGAACAGATAGGAGAGGGGAAAGGGGAAGAACAGAGCGAGCTCGGGTGGACGAAGGGTTTATGTAGGACGACCTTTAGTACCGGTTCGTGCCAAGAACCGGTACTAAAGGTGCTGGAGGGGGCCCAGACTGACAACATCCGCCACCACTCTCATTAGTACCGGTTCGTGGCACGAACCGGTGCTAAAGGTTAGCCACGAACCGGTACTAATGAGAGCGGCTCGGCTAGCCGTTGGAACCGGCACTAACGTATACATTTGTGCCGGCTCAAATACAAACCGGCACTAATGTGCTTCACGTTTGACCCTTTTTCTACTAGTGACTCCATCATCACCGTTCTCTTGAACGCTTCCGCACACAATCTACAAAGTGGTATGTAGATGCAATCTCTCTCCCATGACTCGTTGCTTAGATGAACTCATAGATGGATCTTGGTGAAACCGTAGGAAAATTTTTAATTTTCTGCAACGTTCCCCAACAGTGGCATCATGAGCTAGGTCTATGCGTAGTTCTCTATTGCACGAGTAGAACACAAATTTGTTGTGGGCGTAGATCTTGTCAACTTGCTTCCCGCTACTAGTATTTTCTTGCTTCAGCGGTATTGTGGGATGAAGCGGCCCGGACTGACCTTACACGTACGCATACGTGAGACAGGTTCCACCGACTGACATGCACTAGTTGCATAAGGTGGCTAGCGGGTGTCTGTCTCTCCCACTTTAGTTGGAGCGGATTCGACGAAAAGGGTCCTTATGAAGGGTAAATAGAAGTTGACAAAAATCACGTTGTGGTTATTCGTAGGTAAGAAAACGTTCTTGCTAGAACCCAATTGCAGCCATGTAAAAGATGCAACAACAATTAGAGGACGTCTAACTTGTTTTTGCAGCAATTTTCATGTGATGTGATATGGCTAGAAGTTGTGATGAATGATGAATGATATATTGTGATGTATGAGATCATGTTCTTGTAATAGGAATCATGACTTGCATGTCGATGAGTATGACAACCGGCAGGAGCCATAGGAGTTGTCTTTATTTTTTGTATGACCTGCGTGTCATTGAAGAACGCCATGTAAATTACTTTACTTTATTGCTAAACGCATTAGCCATAGAAGTAGAAGTAGTCGTTGGCGTGACAACTTCATGAAGACACGATGATGGAGATCATGATGATGGAGATCATGGTGTCATGCCGGTGACGAAGATGATCATGGAGCCCCGAAGATGGAGATCAAAGGAGTTATATGATATTGGCCATATCATGTCACTATTATATAATTGCATGTGATGTTTATTATGTTTATGCATCTTGTTTACTTAGAACGATGGTAGTAAATAAGATGATCCCTTATAATAATTTCAAGAAAGTGTTCCCCCTAACTGTGCGCCGTTGCTAAAGTTCATCGTTTCGAAGCACCACGTGATGATCGGGTGTGATAGATCCTTACATTCACATACAACGGGTGTAAGACAATTTTACACATGCAAAACACTTAGGGTTAACTTGACAAGCCTAGCATGTACAGACATGGCCTCGGAATACAAGAGACCGAAAGGTCGAACATGAGTCGTATGGAAGATACGATCAACATGGAGATGTTCACCGATGATGACTAGTCCGTCTCACATGATGATTGGACACAGCCTAGTCGACTCGGATCGTGTAACACTTAGATGACTAGAGGGATGTCTAATCTGAGTGGGAGTTCATTAAATAATTTGATTAGATGAACTTAATTATCATGAACTTAGTCTAAAACCTTTGCAAAATATGTCTTGTAGATCAAATGGCCAACGCTCATGTCAACATGAACTTCAACGCGTTCCTAGAGAAAACCAAGCTGAAAGATGATGACAGCAACTATTCGGACTGGGTCCGGAACCTGAGGATCATCCTCATAGCAGCCAAGAAAGATTATGTCCTAGAAGCACCGCTAGGTGAATCACCAATCCTAGAGAACCAAGACGTTATGAACACTTGGCAATCACGTGCTGATGATTACTCCCTCGTTCAGTGCGGCATGCTTTACAGCTTAGAACCGGGGCTCCAAAAGCGTTTTGAGCGACACGGAGCATATGAGATGTTCGAGGAGCTGAAAATGGTTTTTCAAGCTCATGCCCGGGTCGAGAGATATGAAGTCTCCGACAAGTTCTATAGTTGTAAGATGGAGGAGAACAGTTCTGTCAGTGAGCACATACTCAAAATGTCTGGGTTGCACAACCGCCTGTCCCAGCTGGAGATCAACCTCCCGGACGAGGCGGTCATTGACAGAATCCTTCAGTCGCTCCCACCAAGCTATAAGAGCTTTGTGCTGAACTACAATATGCAGGGGATGGTGAAGACCATTCCTGAAGTATTTTCAATGTTGAAGTCAGCAGAGGTTGAAATCAAGAAAGAACATCAAGTGTTGATGGTCAATAAGACCACTAAGTTCAAGAAGGGCAAGGGTAAGAAGAACTTCAAGAAGGACGGCAAAGATGTTGCCGCGCCCGGTAAGCCAGTTGCCGGGAAGAAGTCAAAGAATGGACCCAAGCCTGAAACTGAGTGCTTTTATTACAAAGGGAAGGGTCACTGGAAGCGGAACTGCCCCAAATACTTAGCGGACAAGAAGGCCGGCAACACTAAAGGTATATTTGATATACATGTAATTGATGTGTACCTTACCAGTACTCGTAATAACTCCTGGGTATTTGATACCGGTGCCATTGCTCATATTTGTAACTCACAGCAGGAGTTGCGGAATAAGCGGAGACTGGCAAAGGACGAGGTGACGATGCGCGTCGGGAATGGTTCCAAGGTCGATGTGATCGCCGTCGGCACGCTACCTCTACATTTACCTACGGTATTAGTTTTAAACCTCAATAATTGTTATTTAGTGCCAAGTTTGAGCATGAACATTGTATCTGGATCTCGTTTGATGCGAGATGGCTACTCATTTAAATCCGAGAATAATGGTTGTTCTATTTATATGAGAGATGTGTTTTATGGTCATGCCCCGATGGTCAATGGTTTATTCTTAATGAATCTCGAACGTAATGTTACACATATTCATAGTGTGAATACCAAAAGATGTAAAGTTGATAACGATAGTCCCACATACTTGTGGCACTGCCGCCTTGGTCACATTGGTGTCAAGCACATGAAGAAGCTCCATGCTGATGGACTTTTAGAGTCTCTCGATTATGAATCATTTGACACATGCGAACCATGCCTCATGGGCAAAATGACCAAGACTCCGTTCTCCGGAACAACGGAGCGAGCAACCAACTTATTGGAAATCATACATACTGATGTGCGTGGTCCAATGAGCGTTGAGGCTCGCAGAGGATATCGTTATGTTCTCACTCTCACTGATGACTTGAGTAGATATGGGTATGTCTACTTGATGAAACACAAGTCTGAGACCTTTGAAAAGTTCAAGGAATTTCAGAATGAAGTAGAGAATCAACGTGAACGAAAGATAAAATTCTTACGATCAGATCGTGGAGGAGAATATTTAAGTCACGAATTTGGTACACACTTAAGAAAATGTGGAATCGTTTCACAACTCACGCCACCTGGAACACCTCAGCATAACGGTGTGTCCGAACGTCGTAATCGCACTCTATTAGATATGGTGCGATCTATGATGTCTCTTACCGATTTACCGCTATCATTTTGGGGATACGCTTTAGAGACAGCTACATTCACTTTAAATAGGGCACCGTCTAAATCCGTTGAGACGACACCGTATGAATTATGGTTTGGGAAGAAACCTAAGCTGTCGTTTCTAAAAGTTTGGGGATGCGATGCTTATGTCAAGAAACTTCAACCTGAAAAGCTCGAACCCAAGTCGGAAAAATGCGTCTTCATAGGATACCCTAAGGAAACCATTGGGTATACCTTCTACCTTAGATCCGAAGGCAAGATCTTTGTTGCCAAGAACGGATCCTTTCTAGAAAAAGAGTTTCTCTCGAAAGGAGTAAGTGGGAGGAAAGTAGAACTCGATGAAGTACTGCCTCTTGAAATGGAAAGTAGTGCAGCACAGGAAAATGTTCCTGTGGTGCCTACACCGACTGGAGAGGAAATTAATGATGATGATCAAGGTACTTCGGATCAAGTTGCTACTAAACTTCGTAGGTCCACCAGGACACGTTCCACACCAGAGTGGTATGGCAACCCTGTCCTGGAAATCATGTTGTTAGACAACGGTGAACCTTCGAACTATGAAGAAGCGATGGCGGGCCCAGATTCCAACAAATGGCCAGAAGCCATGCAATCCGAGATAGAATCCATGTATGAAAACAAAGTATGGACTTTGACTGACTTGCCCGATGATCGGCGAGCGATAGAAAACAAATGGATCTTTAAGAAGAAGACGGACGCGGATGGTAATGTCACCATCTATAAAGCTCGACTTGTCACTAAGGGTTATCGACAAGTTCAAGGGATTGACTACGATGAGACTTTCTCTCCCGTAGAGAAGCTTAAGTCCATCCGAATCATGTTAGCAATTGCCGCATACTATGATTATGAGATATGGCAGATGGACGTCAAAACGGCATTCCTTAACAGTTATCTCAAGGAAGAGATGTATATGATGCAGCCGGAAGGTTTTGTCGATCCTAAGAATGCTAACAAAGTATGCAAGCTCCAGCAATCCATTTATGGGCTGGTGCAAGCATCTCGGAGTTGGAACATTCGCTTTGATGAGATGATCAAAGCATTTGGGTTTATGCAGACTTATGGAGAAGCCCGCATTTACAAGAAAGTGAGTGGGAGCTCTGTAGCATTTCTCATATTATATGTAGATGACATACTTTTGATGGGAAATGATATAGAATTCTTGGACAACATTAAGGCCTACTTGAATACGTGTTTTTCAATGAAGGACCTTGGAGAAGCTGCTTACATATTAGGCATCAAGATCTATAGGGATAGATTGAGACGCCTCATAGGTCTTTCACAAAGCACATACCTTGATAAGATTTTGAAGAAGTTCAAAATAGATCACTCCAAGAAAGGGTTCTTGCCTGTATTGCAAGGTGTGAAATTGAGCACGGCTCAATGTCCGACCACGGCAAAAGATAAAGAAGAGATGAGTGTCATCCCCTATGCCTCAGCCATAGGATCTATTATGTATGCCATGCTGTGTACCAGACCTGATGTAAACCTTGCCGTAAGTTTGGTAGGAAGGTACCAAAGTAATCCCGGCAAGGAACACTGGAAAGCGGTCAAGAATATCCTGAAGTACCTGAAAAGGACAAAGGACATGTTTCTCGTTTATGGAGGTGACGAAGAGCTCAAGGGTTACGTCGACGCTAGCTTCGACACAGATCTGGATGACTCGAAGTCACAAACCGGATACGTGTATATGTTGAATGGTGGGGCAGTAAGCTGGTGCAGCTGCAAGCAGAGCGTCATGGCGGGATCTACATGTGAAGCGGAGTACATGGCAGCCTCGGAGGCAGCGCATGAAGCAATTTGGGTGAAGGACTTCATCACCGACCTAGGAGTCATACCCAATGCGTCGGGGCCGATCAAACTCTTCTGTGACAACACTGGAGCTATTTCCCTTACCAAGGAGCCCAGGTTTCACAAGAAGACCAGGCACATCAAGCGTCGTTTCAACTCCATCCGTGAAAATGTTCAAGATGGAGACATAGATATTTGCAAAGTACATACGGATCTGAATGTCGCAGATCCGTTGACTAAACCTCTTTCGCGAGCAAAACATGATCAACACCAGAACTCTATGGGTGTTCGATTCATCACAATGTAACTAGATTATTGACTCTAGTGCAAGTGGGAGACTGTTGGAAATATGCCCTAGAGGCAATAATAAAAGGTTTATTATTATATTTCCTTGTTCATGATAATTGTCTTTATTCATGCTATAATTGTATTATCCGGAAATTGTAATACACATGTGAATACATAGACCACAATATGTCCCTAGTAAGCCTCTAGTTGACTAGCTCGTTGGTCAACGGATAGTCATGGTTTCCTGACTATGGACATTAGATGTCATTGAGAACGGGATCACATCATTAGGAGAATGATGTGATGGACAAGACCCAATCCTAAGCATAGCACAAAATCGTGTAGTTCGTTTTGCTAGAGCTTTTCCAAATGTCAAGTATCTCTTCCTTAGACCATGAGATCGTGTAACTCCCGGATGCCGTAGGAGTGCTTTGGGTGTACCAAACGTCACAACGTAACTGGGTGACTATAAAGGTGCACTACAGGTATCTCCGAAAGTGTCTGTTGGGTTGACACGGATCGAGACTGGGATTTGTCACTCCGTATTACGGAGAGGTATCACTGGGCCCACTCGGTAGTGCATCATCATAATGAGCTCAAAGTTACCAAGCGTCTGGTCACGGGATCATGCATTACGGTACGAGTAAAGTGACTTGCCGGTAACGAGACTGAACGAGGTATTGGGATACCGACGATCGAATCTCGGGCAAGTAACATACCGTCTGACAAAGGGAATAGTATACGGGGTTACTTGAATCCTCGACATCGTGGTTCATCCGATGAGATCATCGAGGAGTATGTGGGAGCCAACATGGGTATCCAGATCCCGCTGTTGGTTATTGACCGGAGAGCCGTCTCGGTCATGTCTGCATGTCTCCCAAACCCGTAGGGTCTACACACTTAAGGTTCGGTGATGCTAGGGTTGTATGAATACGAGTATGCAGCAAACCGAATGTTGTTCGGAGTCCCGGATGAGATCCCGGACGTCACGAGGAGTTCCGAAATGGTCCGGAGGTAAAGAATTATATATAGGAAGTGTTGTTTCGGCCATCGGGATAGTTTCGGGGTCACCCGATATTGTACCGGGACCACCGGAAGGGTCCCGGGGGTCCACCGGGTGGGGCCACCTATCCCGGAGGGCCCCGTGGGCTGAAGTGGGAGAGGAACCAGCCCCTAGTGGGCTGGTGCACCCCCCTTGGGCCCCCCTGCGCCTAGGGTTGGAAACCCTAGGTGGGGGGGGCGCACCACTTGCCTTGGGGGGCACTCCACCCCCCTGGCTGCCGCCCCCCTTGGGAGATTGCATCTCCCAGGGCCGGCGCCCCCCTGGGGGCCTATATAAAGGAGGGCAGAGGGGAGGGCAGCCGCACCCTGTGCATTGGCGCCTCCCTCCCCCTGCTACACCTCGTCGTCCTCCCACAGCAGCTTGGCGAAGCCCTGCCGGAGTTCTGCTGCATCCACCACCACGCCGTTGTGCTGCTGGATCATCATCAACCTCTCCTTCCCCCTTGCTGGATCAAGAAGGAGGAGACATCATCCGCTCTGTACGTGTTGAACGCGGAGGTGCTGTCTGTTCGGCACTAGGTCATCGGTGATTTGAATCACTGCGAGTATGACTCCATCATCACCATTCTCTTGAACGCTTCCGCACGCAATCTACAAAGTGGTATGTAGATGCAATCTCTCTCCCATGACTCGTTGCTTTGATGAACTCATAGATGGATCTTGGTGAAACCGTAGGAAAAATTTTAATTTTCTGCAACGTTCCCCAACAAATGCATCATCCTGTAACTAACTCATTAGTCACTTTGCTTGCAAGGCTTCTTATGATGTGCATCACCAAGAGGGCCCAGAGATACCTGTCCGATACTCGGAGTGACAAATCCTAATCTTGATATATGCCAACCAAACAAACACCTTCAGAGATACCTGTAGAGCATATTTATAATCACCCAGTTACGTTGTGACATTTGATAGCATACAAGGTATTCCTCCGGTATCTGGGAGTTGCATAATCTCATAGTCGAAGGAATATGTATTTGACATGAAGAACGCAAAAGCAATAAAATTGAACGATCATAGTGCTAAGCTAACGAATGGGTCTTGTCCATCACACATTCTCCTAATGATGTGATCCCGTTCATCAAATGACAACACATGTCTATGGTTAGGAAACTTAACCATCTTTGATTGACGAGCTAGTCTAGTAGAGGCTTCCTAGGGACACGGTGTTTTGTCTATGTATTCACACATGTATTAAGTTTCCGGTTAATACAATTCTAGCATGAATAATAAAAATTTATCATGAAATAAGGAAATATAAAATAACAACTTTATTATTGCCTCTAGGGTATATTTCCTTTAGATTATGGTCTGCATCGATGACATCTGAAGACATAACATGTGTTGGGTTCGTGGTTGATGGATGGTAGGTGTGATTTCCTCCTTCGGTGGCTTAGTCGTGGTGGGATGTCAGATCTAGAGTTTGATGGCTTGTCCAGGGTATTGCCCGGTCTGATTCGTTCAACAATAATGGCTTCAATTTTGGGGAACCACCATCGAGGTCCACAAAGCTGCATATCAGCGATGGAGCCGCGTCGAGCTCGGGTGAGGAGGTGATCCGTCATTCTATTCTTCGGTGGCTTGGTGGTGCCGGAGGCGGGTGATGGACGTTGGTGTCAAACTCATGTCGGTCCTTACGTGACTTGTACATTGATCTTTTATCATATGAATGAGACACGTATTACCATGAAAAAAAGAAATACCTTGAGGTGATTCCTAATAGGAATCATTAAGGGTGATATAAAGCCTCTACAATCATTACAAGTGATATACAGGGGCACTCCTATGTCTCGCTTTAAGCGGGCACAGGGGCAAGCCTCGCATTGGGGGGAGCCTAGATGGCCGGCCCAGCCGCGCGGGAGGTTGCGGCCTTTTGTTTTCCTTTTTTCTCTTCTTGTTTTTTGCTTCAGTTTTGTACTTTCACACACACACACACACACACACACACACATATATATATATATATATATAGACACACACACACAAATAACACTCTTCAAAACACATTTTGAAAAATGTTGAATAAGTATTAAATGTTGATGTACTTAAAAAATGTTGAACAAGTATTTTAAATTTTTGAATAAGTATTAAAAATATTGAACAATATCTGACAAATGTTGAATAAGTATCGAAAATTGTTGAACGAGTATTTGAAAGATGTTGAACAAGTATTCAAAATGTTGAACAAGTTTTTCAAAATGTTGAATACACCTCATAAAGGCAACTCTACACTTTTTACACAGCTACAATGCCCAAAGCTATGCAGTGGTCCTGCACACCGCTCTTTTCTACACAGAGTTGTTTCAATGCATACAATATAGTTGCTTGATGTTTTAGAGAATTAGGTTTTGGGGGACTGCCTGGTTTTTTGCACCCTTTTGTCTGCTATAAACAGCACAGGAGTTGCCCATTTTTGGTAATAGAGTTTCCCTATTTTTGTACTGGTGTTGCTTTTGTTTTTATTAGAGTTGCACATCAAGGTAAACAATGCATTATACCCAGTTGCTCCATGTATACCATAGGGTTGGCTCAAAGTAGTCGACCATGCATACCCAAAGGGTTGCCCTTTGTCTGCTAAATAACACAGGAGTTGCTCACTTTTGGTACTAGAGTTGCCTATTTTTTGTATTGGTGTTGCTTTTGTTTTACTAGAGTTTCACATCAAGGTAAATAGTGCATTATACCTAGTTGCTCTATGCATACCATATGGTTGGATCAAAGCAGTTGACTAGTTGCTCTTGTTTTTCACCAAATCAAAAAACAAACCAAAAACCAGTTGATGTTCAAACAGGCAGGGCTGGGGTGGTTGAGTAAGGAAGAGTTGATTGAAGATCAAGGAGGAAAGAGGGGCGGGGGAGGTGGTGCTTACCTTTTTTGGGGGAGGTAGGCTGTCCTTTGATCTCTAGATCAGATTTGGAGCAAGAAAGGGGGAGGAAGGAGGGGTCCCTGCGTGGGATTGTTCTTCAAGCCGCCATTGATGGGGGGAGCTAGTTTGTCCTTGATCTCCAGATCTGTTCTAGAGGAAGAAAGGAGGAGCAAGGAGGAGGAACGGGGCCCTTGCATGGGCTTGTCCTTCAAGGAAAAGGGATGAGGAGCCGCGTGAGACGCGTGAGGGTGCTGGGGATAAGAGGGGGAGGGGGCCGAGGACAGTGACACGTAATCGTCTTGATCAGGTGGAGGGACAAGGAGTGGGACGCGCGCTTTCCTTTTCGGGATGTCATAACGAGGGCTCATGCGTATGCTTTCCTCTTTTGCGATAGCACTCGCTCGTGCGAACGGGCGTCGCCGAGTCGCGTCCAAAGAAGAAAGCCCAGTACCCAGGCTGGTTATGTACAAAAATAAAGGGACACGCAAAAAATAGTACCACCTCAGACAGAAAAATCTCACAAATATAATGTCGATGATGAAGGGACCAAAAAAGGGAAAAGGAAAGAAAGGGAACTTCAAGAAGAACGGCAAACAAGTTGCCGCTCCCATGAAGAAGCCTAAAGCTAGACCTAAGCCTGAAACTGAGTGCTTCTACTACAAAGGGAGTGGTCACTAGAAGCGGAACTTCCCCAAGTATTAGGCGGATAAGAAGGATGGCAAAGTGAGCAAAGGTATATTTGATATACATGTTGATGTGTACCTTACTAATGCTCGTAATAGCGCCTGGGTATTTGATACTGGTTCGGTTGCTCACATATGTAACTCAAAACAGGAGCTGCAGAATAAACGAGGATTGGTTAAAGACGATGTGACGATGCGCGTTGGGAATGGTTCCAAGGTTGATGTGATCATCGTCGGCACGCTACCTCTACATTTACCTTCAGGATTAGTTTTAGGCCTTAATAATTGTTATTTGGTGCTAGCATTAAGCATGGACATTATATCTAGATCTTTTTTAATGCGAGAGGGTTATTCATTTAAGTCATAGAATAATGGTTTTTCTGTTTATATGAATAATATCTTTTATGGTCATGCACCCTTGAGGAATGGTCTATTCTTATTTAATCTCGATAGTAGTGATACACATATTCATAATATTGATGCCAAAATATGCGAAGTTGATAATGATAGTGCAACATACTTGTGGCACTGTCGCTTAGGTCATATTGGTGTAAAGCGCATGAAGAAAACTCCATGCGGATGGACTTTTGGAATCACTTGATTATGAATCATTTGATACTTGCGAACCATGCCTCATGGCAAGATGACTAAAACTCTGTTCTCCGGAACAATGGAGCGAGCTAATGACTTATTGGAAATAATACATACCGATGTATGCGATTCGATGAGTGTTGAAGCACGCGGCGGGTATCGTTATCTTCTTACCTTCACAGATGATTTGAGTAGGTATGGGTATATCTACTTGATGCAACACAAGTCTGAAACATTTGAAAAGTTCAAACAATTTCAGAGTGAAGTAGAGAATCATCGTAACAAGAAAATAAAGTTTCTACGATCCGATCGCGAAGGCGAATATTTGAGTTACGAGTTTGGTCTTCATTTGAAACAATGTGGAATAGTTTCACAACTCACGCCACCTAGAACACCACAGCGTAATGGTGTGTTCGAATGTTGTAACCATACTTTATTAGATATGGTGCGTTCTATGATGTCTCTTACCGATTTTCCTTTATCATTTTGGGGTTATGCATTAGAGACAGCTGCATTCACGTTAAATAGGGCACCGTCTAAATCCGTTGAGACAACACCATATGAACTATGGTTTGGCAAGAAACCAAAGCTGTCGTTTCTTAAAGTTCGTGAGTGCGACACTTATGTCAAAGGGCTTCAGCCTGATAAGCTCAAACCCAAATCCGAGAAGTTCGTCTTCATAGGATACCCTAAAGAGACTATTGGGTACACCTTCTACCACAGATCCGAAGGCAAGATCTTTGTTGCTAAGAAATGATCCTTTTTTGAGAAGGAGTTTCTCTCGAAAGAAGTGAGTAGGAGGAAAGTAGAACTTGATGAGAGGTAATTGTGCCTTCTCTTGAATCGGAAAGTAGCACATTAAAAAAAACCGTTTCCGTGATGCCTACACTGACTAGAGAAGAAGCTGATGATAATGATCATGAAACTTCAGATCAAGTTGCTACTGAAGCTCGAAGGTCGACCAGAACACGTTCCGCACCAGAGTGGTATAGTAATAATGTCCTAGAAGCCATGTTGTTAGACAACGGCGAACCTTCAAAATATGAAGAAACTATGATGAGCCCAGATTCCGATAAATGGCTAGAGTCCATGAAACCTGAGATAGGATCCATGTATAAGAATGAAGTGTGGACTTTGGTGGACTTGCCCAATGATCGGCAAGCCATTGATAATAAATGGATCTTCAAGAGGAAGACAAACACTGATGGTAATATCACTTCTACAAAGTTTGACTTGTTGCGAAAGGTTTCCGACAAGTTCAAGGAGTTGACTACGATGAGACTTTCTCACCCGTAGCGATGTTTAAGTTTGTCCGAATCATGTTAGCAATTGCCGCATTTTATGATTATGAAATTTGGCAAATAGATGTCAAAACTGCATTCCTTAATGGATTTTTGAAAGAAGAGTTGTATATGATGCAACCAGAAGGTTTTTTCGATCCTAAAGGTGTTAACAAAGTGTGCAAGCTCCAGCGATCCATCTATGGACTGGTGCAAGCATCTCGGAGTTGGAATATACGCTTTGATGAGGTGATCAAAGCATATGGTTTTATACAGACTTACGGTGAAGCCTATATTTGCAAGAAAGTGAGTGGGAGCTCTATAGCATTTATGATATTATATGTGGATGACATATTGTTGATTGGAAATGATGTATAATTTCTGAATAGCATAAAATGATACTTGAATAAGAATTTTTCAATGAAAGACCTCGGTGAAACTGCTTATATATTGGGCATCAAGATCTATAGAGATAGATCAAGATGCTTAATAGGACTTTCACAAAGCACATACCTTGACAAAGTTTTGAAGAAATGCAAAATGGATCAGTCAAAGAAAGGGTTCTTGCCTTTGTTACAAGGTGTGAAATTGAGTCAGACTCAATGCCCGACCACTGCAGAAGATAGAGAGAAAATGAAAGTCATTCCCTATGCCTCAGCCATAGGTTCTATCATGTATGCTATGCTATGTACCAGACCTGATGTGTGCCTTTCCATAAGTTTGGAAGGGAGGTACCAAAGTAATCTAGGAGTGGATCACTAGAAAACGGTCAAGAACATCCTGAAGTACCTAAAAAGGACCAATGATATGTTTCTTGTTTATGGAGGTGATGAAGAGCTTGTCGTAAAGGGTTACGTCGATGCTAGCTTCGACACAGATCCGGATGACTCTAAGTCTCAAACCGGATACATATTTATATTGAATGGTGGAGCTATCAATTGGTGTAGTTCCAAGCATAGTGTCGTGGCAGGATCTACGTGTGAAGCAGAGTACATAGCTGCTTCGGAAGCAGTGCATGGAGGAGCATGGATGAAGGAGTTCATATCCAATCTGGGTGTAATACCTAGTGCATCGGGTCCAATGACAATCTTTTGTGACAACACTGGTGCAATTGCCTTGGCGAAGGAATCCAGGTTTCACAAGAGAACAAAACACATCAAGAGACGCTTCAACTCCATTCATGAAAAGGTCAAGGATGGAGACACAGAAATTTGCAAAATACATACGGATTTGAATGTGGCAGACTCGTTGACTAAGCCTCTTCCATGAGCAAAACATGATCAGTACCAAGACTCCATGGGTGTTAGATTCATTACAATGGAATCTAGATTATTGACTCTAGTGCAAGTAGGAGACTTATGGAAATTTACCCTAGAGGCAATAATAAAGTTGTTATTATTTTATATTTCCTTATTCATGATAAAGGTTTATTATTCATGCTAGATACATGTGTGAATACATAAACAAATACCGTGTCCCTTGTGAGCCTCTACTAGACTAGCTCGTTGATGAAAGATGGTTAAGGTTTCCTAACCAGGACATGCATTTTCATTTGATAACGAGATCACATCATTAGGAGAATGATGTGATGGACAAGACCCATTCGTTAGCTTAGAATTTGATCGTACAGTTTATTGCTACTGCTTTCTTGTATGTCAAATACATATTCCTTTGACTATGAGATTATGCAACTCCCGGATACCGGAGGAATACCTTATGTGCTATCAAATGTCACAACGTAACTAGGTGATCATAAAGATGCTCTACAGGTATCTCCAAAGGTGTTTGTTGAGTTGGCATAGATCGAGATTAGGATTTGTCACTCCGAGTATCGGAGAGGTATCTCTGGGCCCTCTAGATAATGCACATCATAAGAAGCCTTGCAAGCAAATGACTAATGAATTAGTTATGAGATGATGTATAACAGAACCAGTAAACAGACTTGCCGGTAACGAGATTGAACTAGGTATAGAGATACCGACGATCGAATCTCGGGCAAGTAACATACCGACAGACAAAGGGAATTACGTATGTTGTCATAACGGTTCGACCGATAAAGATCTTCTTACAATATGTAGGAACCAATATGGGCATCCAGGTTCCGCTATTGGTTATTGGCCGGAGAGTCGTCTCGGTCATGTCTACATAGTTCTCGAACCCTCAGGGTCCGGATGCTTAACGTTTGTTGACGATATAGTGTTATATTAGTTATATGATATGGTGTCCAAATGTTGTTTGGAGTCCCGGATGGGATCACGTACATGACGATGAGTCTCAAAATGGCCGAGAGGTAAAGATTGACATATAGGACGATGATATTCGCACACCAGAAGTGTTTCGGAGTGCACCGGGTAGTCATCGGGTCGCCGGAAGGGGTTCCGGACACCCCCGATAACTGTATGGGCTTAATGGGCCAAGGGGGGGGGGGCAGACCAGCCCACAAGGGGGCTGGTGCGCCCCTCTCCCTGGCCGACCAGCCCTAGGGGAAGGAAAGGGGAGGTGTGGCCCCTCCTGCCTTTACCTCCTCAAGAGAGAAAGGAAAGGGGGGCACCTCCTCCTTCCTTCCTCCTGCACTTAAAGAAGGATAGGGGGCCGGCCTAGGGCAGGAGCCCAAGTGGGATTCGGCCCCACTTGGGGCGCCCCTTGGCTGCCTCCATCTCCCCCACCTATATATATGTGGGAGGGGGCGCCTAGCAGAACTAAGACAATTTTTTAGCCGTGTGCGGCGACCCCCTCCGCCGTTTACACCCTCGGTCATATTTTCGTAGTGCTTAGACGAAGCCCTGCGAAGATCACTTCACCATCACCGCCACCACACCGTCGTGCTGCCGGAATTCATCCACTACCTCGCCGTCTTGATGTATCAAGAAGACGTGGACGTCACCGAGCTGAACGTGTGCTGAATGCGGAGGTGCCGAACGTTCGGTACTCGATCGGTTGGATCGCGAAGAAGTTCGACTACATCAACCACGTTGTTAAACGCTTTCGCTTACGCTCTACGAGGGTATACAGACACCCTCTCCCGCTCGCTGTTGTGCATCTCCATGGATAGATCATTGCGTGTGCGTAGAATATTTTGTTTTCCATGCAACCTTTTTCCAACAGAAAGGGCCCCTGTGTGGGCTTGTACTTCAAGGAAAAGGAAGGATGGGCCGTGTAAGGCACGTGAGGGCGCTGGGGATAGGAGGGGGAGGGGGACCGATGACAGCGACGCGTAATCGGCTCGATCAGGTGGAGGGACGAGGCATGGGACGCGCGCTTTCCTTTTTGGGATGTCATAACGAGAGCTCACGTGTACGCTTTCCTCTTTTGCAAGAGTGCTCGCTCGCGCGAACGGGCGCACGGGCGCCGCCAAGTCGCGTCCAAAGAAGAAAGCCTAGTACCCAGGCTGGTTACGTACAAAAATGAAGGGATACGCAAAAAATAGTACCACCTCAAATAGAAAAATCTCACAAATATAATATCGATGATGAAGAGAAAAAAAATGGATATATTTTTGCGAGGAGGCGAAGGCCATATATTAAAACTGTTCATATGTACCATATATATGTACCAGTGTTGACAGTGGCAAAACCCCAGTCTCGACCTTCAAATATATTTGACGCACTAGAACCAATCATGTTATCACTTATGATGCGTTTGCAGTGGCTAAATTCCAACAATCATTTAATTACATCCCCTTAGTGACAATTATGTGGCGGGAGATATAAGAAATCAAATCCATGTGGCTGTGGTTGTGTGCATATACGATGTGGAGCTGGGACAAAAACTCTTTACTCCCGTTTGTTGCATGGATTTCAACTGAAAATGTCCCTAGAATCTAATGGTGCACAGCACACATGTTAAAATAATTATTTAAATATTTGAATAATAAACTATAGTCTCTTTACCCCCCCCCCCCCCCCCCAACGCCCCAAAAAGAAAACTCTACTCTCGACACGCAGTGAATGTTTTTTGCATGGATTTCAACTGAAAATGTCCGTGAAATATAATGGTTCCCTTTACACATATTAAAATAATTGCTTGAATATTTGAATAATAATCTTTGGTTTACTAATACTACTAATTGGTATATAGAAAACTCAGTGTAAAATCGATAAAACCTTAGTAGCACACAATCATGAATTTGATTTCAGTCCTCAGCTTACTCATGAGTATTAGTACACCATCAAGAAAAAAAAAACATGTCCCACAAAAAATAAAATCATAAAGCTCATTCTGGATTAGCTGTAGCTCCTTGATTTGCCTGTCTATTTCCACATGTTCAAGGTGAAATTAGACAAGGCTAATGGCAAATTATAATGTCTGGCCAGGCTCTCCAAAACAGAAGGATAATTATCAGCTTATGCATGTTAAATTGTACGTACCTTTTCCGTTTCTAAATATAAGTCTTTTCGAAGATTTTAATATGGACTACATACGAATGTATATAAACATACTTTAGAATGTAGATTCAACCATTTTCCTTTATATGTAGTTTATCTCTACTACTATTAAACAAGTAAACATATTCATCCCTATGTACACACAGCCTAAACTATCTCTACTACTATTAAACAAGTAAACATATTCATCCCTATGTACACACAGCCTAAACTATACAAAACAACACGGAGAAATTAGAGCCTTCCGATCAGATCACTTAATTAGATCTAACAGCCAAGATTACACCAACACACGTTCAAAGTGCGTTTAGCAGTTTTTCCGCGCGGACGAAAACTCTGCAATCCCGCACGTACGTCCGTGTGCTTCGTCAAAGCCTGTTCCGCTTCGTGTTTTCCTTCCGTGCATCACGCTCGATCCACAATCCTCTCCGCATATAGCGCCGCCGCCGCGGCATCTCATATCTCACCCGTAGCCCCCTTGGCCGATTCCAATAGCACCTCCACCGCCCCCCAACTCCAATGCCCACGCTCGCCTTCCACGGGATGAAGGCCGCCTATCTCCAACGCTTGCCCCTCCATTGGATCGCCGGCGCCGCCACCAACCATTTACTGCTGACCACGCGAATTTGCCATTCTTCCACAACATGGACAAGCGCATTCACATAGTACCCCTACAACTCCTCAAGTCAGGCCACCGCTCCTCCGCTCGGCCGCTGCCCCACGGACGCGGTCGCTCCTCCACTCGGCTGCCGCCGCAAAGATGCGGTCACTGCCGGCATCTCCTGGAGCGTGGGTCGTCGCCGCCCACCGCTCGGCTGCTGCCCCACAGACGTGCTCGCCCACACCCCTACCTCCGCTGGCCTCTCCTGGAGCGCGGGTCGTCGTTGCCGCCTGCCGTCGCCGTCGCCACACGCAGTGCATTGAGGCCCTAGCCATCAAGAGGCATCTTTCCCCGTGAGGTACGCTTCTCTGAATTTCCAGTACATACTTCTCATATCTGTTCTCTGAATACATCCTTCTCATGTCTGTTCTCGGTATACAGGCTGGAGTAAGACAAGTTGCAGAGGGTGTTCATCATGTGTCGGGATTGCTTGAAGCACGATTCACTAATATGGATGAGGCCTGGGGCATCCTGCAAACTGGAAGCAAAGCCAAAGTTGTTGGTTCTACAAACGCTAAGGAGCACAGCAGCCGGTCACACTGGTTGTTCACCAGATTTTCATTCACTCGCACTAAGTTGCAGACCGTAAAATCCTGTCCTCATTAATTTTCCATACAATATATACTGTGTGATAGTGAAAGGAGAAAACTTGATGAATGGAGCCATATCCGCTCTTGCAACTACGAGCCAACCCATACCCTTCAGGTTTGCAACTTTCAAACGTTGGTTGTAATTTGCACTGCTGATTATATATATGATCTCGCTAACTTATTTATTTCTCAAACTCGCAGGAATTCAAATTTAACACACTTGCTGCAAGACTCACTAAGTATGCAAATTTTCTTCTCCTTGTGCCGGTATGGTTTGAAGCTATTCTTTAGTTTTGGTGATAATGTGTGTAAAGCACTGCAGGTGGAGACTCCTAAACTTTGATGTTTTTTCAAGTTAGCCCAAACGAGAATGACCTAAGCGAAACTCTCTGCTCTCTGAACTTTGCGAGCAGGGCGAGCAGGATAGAGCTTGGACAGGCAAAGAAACAAGTTGATGTTGGAGAACTGTCAAGATATAAGCTGATGGTACTTGCTCTATTGCCCTCCATGTTAGTTCATGCTTAGTACGAGTTTAGCATCCAATTCTGAAGATTTCATGGTAACTTGCACCGGAGCTTTGCATTCTATGCCTGAATATCTTACTGCAAATATGGCGTTGTAGATAAAGAAAATGCATTGCCGCATTGTTGACATGAAATCAGAGTATTCTTGCTCTTTTTTTATGCAGCAAATGCTACTTAACATGTTAGGAAGAGTCATGTACTGATTCAAATTCCTTGGGAAGGACAATAATATGTTAAGGAGAGTGAAGTTTAAAGATGACTGCAAGCAAAGCTGCTGGTTGTACCTTTGTTTCGTTTTGGTCGCCCTTGAATCGAATAGTTCCTCCCTTTTAACGAAATGCATTTTTAGATGCAACTCACCTAAAGTGTTAGACTATGAATATTTTTCATATCGATTTCATTTTTTATATCCCAACTATACATTTTTTATACCACTTTCATTTTGTATGAGTCCTTTATTTTTTTGTTGTGGTTGGGCCAGTCCATTTTCAGAATCATCATGCGCATCATGGTTGTGAAATTGTTTGACTGGAAGGATAATATGATATTAAAATATGTATTTAACAAGAGGTTATCGAGTGTGAGAGGATGTATACAGACTTAACATTGTTTCTTGTTTAATGAAGTCTTGATTTGTTACTCGCAAAAAATGAAGTCTTGATTTGTTGTCTTTATTTTGCCATTGCAAAACAACTTGTCTTCCTACCAGGTATGCTCAGTGAGAAGGTTCAACAAGGTTTCACTACAATTCTGTGCTTCGGAAATGATTTCAAACTTCCAATTCCCCGTAACGGTAAAGAGGGGCAACAAGGTTGACTTTATTCATACTCTGGAAATCAAAAATATATAGAGGATGTGTGATATGGATTCAAGATGCATGTTCATTCATGAAGATTGGTAATTCCGATTATTTGTATGAGTAAGGAATTAGATGCTATCCATTTCATGTGAAATTTGAAACTTTAAACGAATTTATCATATATTTAGTTAGGATTTATGATGTTTGATAAATTGTGTGTTACTTTAGACGTGCGTTGCACGTGCACACTTACTAGTATTAGAATCTCTAAAAGACCTATATTTAGGAACGAAGGGAGTATAAAATATTTTCTTTCAACTGACAATAGAAATCAAAGTAGTAGTTTACTTGTTTTCCCAGGCTAATAAAGAGCATCATAGAAGTTTAGACCGAGATCGATAGCTCAGGCACTCGAGCTTCCTAGCGTGGCAGGACCTCGGGAACTGATGCTTTTTGTATCAGTGGAGACGCGGCATCCGCTAGCTGAAGTAATATTACAGGTAGGCTGATGAGGGGACAGACCCCGGGTAGCCTCATCCACACCAGAGCAGATTTCAATACATCGAGGCTAGCCTAGCCCCTCAGTCCGACTGGTCGCAAGGCCGGCCTTCATGGCCGGCTGGAACCAACAGGCCGCCTCTTAGAAGGCGGCGAGGACATGGGCCGACTCCTGGCAGGCGGTCCATTGCCACCTCAAAGTCTGCACCCACCCGCTACGACAAGACAGGGTGTGGCAACAGTGCCACCTGCCACCCCTGAATCCCGGAAGAAACGTGGCTACAGTGCAGACGTACCAGGCGGACACCCTTCGCCTGGCATGACACTGTAGCCATGAGGCCCATGACGATTCCTATGTCAGGCAGGGCCATGCCCCCACTACGGGCGGTCAGTGTGGCTCGCAGGCGGTGGGCCCCACCAGCCCGCGTATCCCAGAAGACGGCAAGGCCTGAGCAGGCGGCCTTAAGGAAAGAACGACTCCTAGCAGGCGGTCGCCCCTCCTCTTAGAGTCTGTGCGCCATTAACTAGAGGTGACGGGGTGTGGCTACAATGATCGCCCGCCAGGCGGCGGCACTGTAGCCATGTGCCCCCTGACCGAGCCATCGTCATCAAGGGGAAGGCTACAGTGCGGCCTGGTCCCCTGGCCCGCAGGCGGCAGGCCCTACCTGTCGGCCGAGTTCACGGCAGCCGACGGGACCCACCAGGCGACGAGCCCCGGCAGCCGGCGGAGAAGCCGGAGCCGAGAGACACTGACGGTCGGGTCCCAGGACCAGCCGGATTACCATTGTACCCCTAGGGGGTAGGCCTATATAACCCCCCCCCCCCAGGGTCACCCATGCAAAGGGTTCGGCCCATTAGATCATCACACACCCACATAGCTAGGGAGAAGTGATGCAAGTAGCCTTCTTCCTCCTCTAGCCCGAACAGCTGAAGGAGCACCTTTGTACTTGCCATTGATCATAGTGACGCGGAGACCCCACAGAGCAGGATTAGGGGTGTTATCTCCACGGAGAGCCTCGAACCTGGGTAAGACCTGGCGTCATTTGCGGCCTTGCCTACTCCCGCTTCTAGAGTCCGGCAACGTTCTATTGACCCCCTACATGATTAGCCACCCGTTGGCATATGTTGAGGAAATACCACGACATTTGGCGTCCACCGTGGGGCAAGGCGCACCGTTGTCCGGAGACACGTTCTGGATGGGAACCCGTTTCCTTCCCGGTGAGCGTAGCCAGCCTGGCTTTCCCGATGGCGTTTGCGCTGACAATCTGCGCGGCTTGGAGGCCGCGTGCGCCACGAGCTCCCTCGCCAATCTCCTCTACGGCGTCCACCTCGCCGACAAGCCTGCCCTCGACGTGGGTTTGTCCAGCTCCGAGAGCTGCCTCATCGACCTCCTCGGCAAGCTTCACATCGTCTATGAGCCCGTCTCCGACCTGGAGTTCGTTGGCTCCACCGATTCGCCCGTCGAGATGGTCATCGACTTCGACGCGGCAGATGCCTACCCCGACCACGTGGAGATCATCGAGGACCCACTCCCTCGCGCGGACGACATCACCACCGCCAGCACCGTCACAGAGCTGCTGGTCATCAGTCAGGATAGAGCCTCGGCCGAAGCGGACCAGGATCCGATCTGTTCGACCCTGCGAGCCCTCGCCACTCCGATCGAGGATAGCGCGGACGGTGCAACCCTGGAGGCACACCGCCTTTCACTCCTCGACAGCGTCAAGCAGCTGGCCGCTGCGAAGCGCCTCGCTGAGGCCTACCAGCGCGAGGTCGACCGCACCATAGGCGGCACTCCGGCCGCTAGAGAGCCCAGCCGGCCGGGCGCAGTCCGGCATCGCGGCGCCACCATCGCCAGCATCTTCGGGGCCGGCTGCCCTGTCTACGCCACGCCCACCGAGAACCTGCGCGCCGCCCAGGCAGCAGCAGAAGAGTTGGACAACCTAGAGGGCGACGAGAGGCACCACATGAAGGAGCGCCTTCAGCGGCTCCTTGACGCGGTCGCCATCTAGCAGGAAACCGGCCACCGTGCGGGAGAACCTGGCATGCCGGATGAGACCCGCCTTCATCGCCGCGAGCACGGCGCGACCTCTCGGTCCCCGACAGGCGGCCGAGGCGACCCGGAGCCGGTTGCAAGCCGCAGTCGGCGCATGCACATCTCGATCGAGCATGACCCCGACGACCACCCAAGAGTAGTGGAACGGCGCAACGACTGCTCGCTTCCCCTGCACAGGGAGAGGCGCGCTTCCCTGCCGCCTGTTGGGTACCCGACTCTCGGAGACCGGCTAGGTCACTGTGAGGGAATCGGGGAAAACGATGCCCGCCATTGGATTGACCGATTTGCTCGATCCCTGGCAGAAGAAGAAGATATGGCCGGCCCGCCCTATTTTGGCCCCCGCATCCGAAATGAGCCCTTCCCAGAGGATTCTCGCTACCACGAGACACTCCCAAGTACAGCGGCTCCGTGAAACCGGAAGATTGGCTGGCCGACTACTCCACCACAGTCAACATAGCAAACGGCAACAAGTGTGTTGCCGTGAAGTACATTCTGTGCATGCTCCAGGGCACGGCACGGACATGGCCGAACAGCCTCAAGCCGCACATCGTCAACAGCTGGCTAGACTTCTCCGACGTCTTTGTCCGCAACTTCACCATCACCTACAAGCGGCCACCCAAGCCTCGCCAACTTTCCTTGTGCGTCCAAGGCCTGACTGAGTCCACTCGTGACTATCTGACACGCTGGGGCGAGCTGCGCAACTCCTGCGAAGGGGTGCATGATGTCTACTACACAACCTTCTTCTTGTAAACGTTGTTGGGCCTCCAAGTGCAAAGGTTTGTAGGACAGTAGCAAATTTCCCTCAAGTGGATGACCTAAGGTTTATCAATCCGTGGGAGGCGTAGGATGAAGATGGTCTCTCTCAAACAACCCTGCAACCAAATAACAAAGAGTCTCTTGTGTCCCCAACACACCCAATACAATGGTAAATTGTATAGGTGCACTAGTTCGGCGAAGAGATGGTGATACAAGTGCAATATGGATGGTAGATATAGGTTTTTGTAATATGAAAATATAAAAACAGCAAGGTAACTAATGGTAAAAGTGAGCACAAACGGTATTGCAATGGTAGGAAACAAGGCCTAAGGTTCATACTTTCACTAGTGCAAGTTCTCTCAACAATAATAACATAATTGGATCATATAACTATCCCTCAAAATGCAACAAAGAGTCACTCCAAAGACACTAATAGTGGAGAACAAACGAAGAGATTATGGTAGGGTACGAAACCACCTCAAAGTTATCCTTTCTGTTCTATCTATTCAAGAGTCCGTAGTAAAATAACATGAAGCTATTCTTTCCGTTCAATCTATCATAGAGTTCATACTAGAATAACACCTTAAGACACAAATCAACCAAAACCCTAATGTCACCTAGATACTCCATTGTCACCTCAAGTATCTGTGGGCATGATTATACGATATGCGTCACACAATCTCAGATTCATCTATTCAACCAACAAAAAGTACTTCAAAGAGTGCCCCAAAGTTTCTACCGGAGAGTCAAGACAAAAACGTGTGCCAACCCCTATGCATAGGTTCATGGGCGGAACCCGCAAGTTGATCACCAAAACATACATCAAGTGGATCATGTGAATATCCCATTGTCACCACAGATAAGCACGGCAAGACATACATCAAGTGTTCTCAAATCCTTAAAGACTCAATCCGATAAGATAACTTCAAAGGGAAAACTCAATCCATTACAAGAGAGTAGAGGGGGAGAAACAATCATAAGATCCAACTATAATAGCAAAGCTCGCGATACATCAAGATCGTGCCATAGAGAGAACACGAGAGAGAGAGAGAGAGAGAGAGAGAGAGAGAGATCAAACACATAGCTACTGGTACATACCCTCAGCCCCGAGGGTGAACTACTCCCTCCTCGTCATGGAGAGCGCCGGGATGATGAAGATGGCCACCGGTGATGGGTTCCCCCTCCGGCAGGGTGCCGAAATGGGCTCCCGAGAGGTTTTTGGTGGCTACAGAGGCTTACGGCGGCGGAACTCCTGATCTGTTGTTATCTTCGAAGGTTTTAGGGTATATGGACTTATATAGGTGAAAGAAGTCGGTCGGGGGACGCTCGAGGGGCCCACAAGACAGGGGGGGCGCGCCCAGTAGGGGGGGGGGCGCCCCCCACCCTCGTGGCCACCTTGAAGCTTCCTTGACTTCAACTCGAAGTCTCCTGGATCACATCCGTTCCAAAAATAACGCTCCCGAAGGTTTCATTCCGTTTGGACTCCGTTTGATATTCCTTTTGTTCGAAACACTGAAATAGGCAAGAAAATAGCAATATGGGCTGGGCCTCCGGTTAATAGGTTAGTCCCAAAAATAATATAAAGGTGTATAGTAAAGCTCATAATCATCCAAAACAGACAATATAATAGCATGAATGCTTCATAAATTATAGATACGTTGGAGATGTATCAGTGCACGAGGTGCAGGCCATAGAGTACTTCATGGCCGAGCGCCGAGAGGGCACCTTGCTCAAGCACAAGCTTCTCTGCGACGAGTCAGCCACTCTAGACGAACTACTGGTCATAGCGGACAAACATGCCATAGCTGACTCCTCCATGAAGTCGGAGCTCTGAGTGGACGCGACCGAGAAGGTGCTCCGTCCGGCTTCCCAAACGCCTGCTGGTGATGCCAACCGGCGCTAGCAGAACGACAACAAGCACAAGGCTCAGCAGCTGGCTTCCAGCAGCCGGTAGGTAGCAGCAGTCGAAGATCAGCAGCCGACTAGCCAGCCTAGCACCAAGCGGTGGAAAATCGGCAAGGGAGCATGGCTGCCCGCCCTCTCCTTCGAGCAAGCCCTTGAAGTGCCGTGCAAGTTCCATAGCGGCGCGAAGCCATCCAACCACACCACTTGAAAGTGCAACTGGCTAGCTCGAATCGCCAAGGGCGAGGCCCTCCCGCCTCCCCCGCCAACCGGCCCTCCAGCTCCAGCCGCTCAGCAGTCGGTAGCCCGACCAGTCGGCGCCATTCAAGACGAGTTCCCTAAAGAGCATGCCGCCTACGTCGTCTTCACAAGCCAAGCCGGCGACAGGCACAACAGGCGACAGCAGCACAGAAAGGTCAATGTCGTTAGTACAGAATCTCCCACCCGCATGCACTGGTTCGAGGAGCACATCACTTGGAGCCAAGCTGACCACCCGGCCGTGATGCCCAACCCGGGTTCATATGCCCTGGTGCTCGAGGCGACCTTTGCAAAGGAGAGCCGGAACTGCCATTTCAGACGAGTGCTGATAGATGGCGGTAGTAGCATCAATATCCTATACAGAGAGACCATGAACCGACTGGGCATCAAGGCCAAGCAACTCCAGCCAAGTCAGACTATTTTTCACGGCATAGTTCCAGGCCTCTCCTGCTCCCCAATTGGCAAGATAAAGATTGACGTCCTCTTCGGCGACAGAGATCATTTCCGTCGCGAGACAATCTGGCTTGAAGTGGTCGACCTGGAAAGCCCCTATCACGCACTCTTGGGCCGCCCTGCACTGGCCAAGTTCATGATGGTCCCTCACTATGCATACCTGAAAGCCAAGATGCCAGGCCTCAAGGGCATCATCACAGTTGCCGAAGATTACAAGAAGTCACAAGACTGTGCAACTGCCAGTAGCCGGCTGGCCGAGTCCCTCGTCATAGCTCAAGAAAGACGACTCCTTGATCGGATGGTAGCAATGGCCAGCGAGAAGCCGGCCATGCCGACTGATCCCAAGGAAGCTGAAGCAGGGGCCTCATTCCAACCGGCCAAAGAGACCAAGCGGATCCCCTTGGACCCAGACCACCCGAAGAGGTTTGCTGTCATGGGCACTGGCCTCGATAGCAAATAGGAAGGCGAGCTCGTCGATTTCCTCCGTGAGAATCGAGACATCTTCGCATGGTCCCCCAAAAACATGCTGGGTGTCCCAACGGATCTCGCCGAGCACAAACTTCATGTAAGGTCATATGCCAAGCCGGTCAAGCAACCCCTCCGCCACCTGTCAGAAGAAAAGAGAAGGATTGTTGGAGAAGAAGTCGCCCGACTGCTAGTAACCGGATTCATTATGGAAGTGTTCCACCCGGACTGGCTTGCCAACCCGTTCCATGTGTTGAACAAGAACAACAAGTAGCGTATGTGCATTGACTACATAGTCTCAACAAAGCCTACCCCAAAGATCCATTTGCTCTGCCGCTAATAGACCAGGTGATCGACTCCACAGCCGGATGCGAGCTGTTGTCTTTCCTTGATGCCTATTCTGGCTACCACCAGATCAAGCTGGATCCGGCTGACCGACTGAAGACCGCCTTCATCACGCCATTCGACGCATTCTGCTACCTCACTATGACTTTCGGCTTGAGGAATGCCGGCGCCACCTTCCAACGTTGTATGCAGAAGTGCTTGCTCAAGCAACTCGAACGCAATGCCCATGTTTACATGGACGACATTATGGTGAAGACGGAAAAGCGTCGCACCTTGATGGAGGACTTGAAGGAAACCTTTCAAAATATGCGCCGCTTCAACATCGAGCTCAACCCAGAGAAGTCTGTCTTTGGTGCGCCAACCGGCCAGCTTCTGGGCTTCATTATCTCAGAACACGGCATTGAGTGCAACCCTGTGAAGATCAAGGCCATCGAGAGGATGGAGAAACCCACTCAGCTGCGTGACATGCAGAAGTTCACCGGGTGCCTGGCATCCCTCATCCGCTTCATCAGTCGGCTGGGCGAAAAGGCACTCCCTTTGTACCAGCTCATGAAGAAAACCACTTGCTTCGAGTGGAATGACCAGGCGGACGCCACTTTCCTCCAGCTCAAGCGGATGATGTCAACACTGCCTATCAGGGCGGCTCCGGCTGCTACAGAGCCTATGCTCTTCTACATCGCCACCACCAATAGAGTTATCAGCACGGTGATCGTTGTCGAGCGCCTACAAGCCGGCAAGGCACAGTCGGTCCAGAGGCCAGTGTATTACCCGAGCGAGGTCATGTCGGCCTCCAAGCAGAATTACCGCTACTACCAGAAGATGTGCTATGGCATGTACTTTGCCGCCAAGAAGTTGAAGCAATACTTTCAAGAGCACTCCATCACGGTCATCTGCACTGCTCCCCTTACCGAGATCATAGGCAATAGAGATGCCTCGGCCCGGGTGTCCAAGTGGGCCACCGAGCTGGCTCCACACACCATCTTCTACCAGCCCTGCACCGCCATCAAGTCCCAAGCACTGGTCGACTTCCTCATCGACTGGGCCGAGTCCTAGTACCTGCCGCCAGCTCCGAACTCTATGCACTGGTGGATGCACTTTGATGGCTCAAAGATGCGCACCAGCCTGGGACCTGGCATCGTCCTCACCTCTCCCAAAGGCGACAAGCTGAAGTACATGCTACAAATCCACTTCGCCGCCTCCAACAATGTAGCCGAGTATGAAGCGCTCATCTTCGGGCTCCGACTGGCCAAAGAAATCGGCATTCGCTGCATCCTCTGCTACGGCGACTTGGACTTGGTGGTCCAACAGTCGTCTGGCGACTGGGACGCCAAGGATGCCAACATGGCAAGCTACCGCTTCCTCGTCCAGCAGATGAGCGGCCACTTCGACGGGTGCGAGTTCATTCATGTGCCATGGGCCAACAATGACGCAACAGATGCCCTCGCCCGCATCGGCTCCACTCGGCAAGCTATACCATCCGGCGTCTCCCTCGAGGGCCTTCACAAGCCGTCCATCAAGCCTTCACCAGAGTCCGACTCCATCTTCATGCCGACTACCCCAGGAGCAGCCGGATCCGGCGTGGGGACTTCAGCAGTCGGCGCGGGGACTTAAGTGGCCGGCTCGGGGACTTCACCAAGTGGCCCGGGGGCTGTCGCACCAGCACCCGGCCCAGTGCTTCCAGCAGGCGGCCCAGGGGCTACTGCAGTCGGCCGGGGGACTTCATCAGCGCCACCCGGAGCGGCCAGCTCTAGCCCGCCGCCTCCCAACCCGGCCCCCCTCGTACCAGTCCCCGTATTCACAATGGTGGCGGCCCCGTCCTGTACTACTTGGTCAACCGCGTGCTGCCAACCAACCAGGTGCTGGCTAGACAGATCCAGCGCAGAGCAGGCTCCTACACCATTGTCAATCAAGATCTTGCAAGGCAGAGTGTGACTGACATCCATCAATGCTGCGTAGAACCAGAGAAAGGCATGGAGATCCTCAAAGATATACATAGGCGAATGTGACCACCATGCCGCCTCCAGGTCACTCGTGGCCAAAGCTTTCCGCCATGGCTTCTTCTGGCCGACTGCTTTGGACGATGCCAAAGAGTTAGTCAAGAAGTGCAAGGGGTGCCAAGTGTTCAGCGCCAAGCAGCACCTGCCGGCCTCCGCCCTCAAGACCATCCCCATCACCTGGCCCTTTGCCGTGTGGGGTTTGGATATGGTAGGCCCGTTAAAGACGGCACGCGGCGGCATGACCCATCTGCTGGTCGTCGTGGACAAGTTCACCAAGTGGATAAAAGCAAAACCAATCAAGAAGCTGAATGGTCCGATTGCTGTCACATTCAACGCCGACATCACTGTCAGATATGGCGTTCCTCACATCATCATCACTGATAACGGCACCAACTTTGCCAAAGGCGCCTTGGCTCGTTTCTGCGCGAAGCAGGGCATCCGACTGGACTTAGCGTTCGTTGCCCATCCGCAGTCAAATGGCCAGGTGGAGCGAGCAAATGGCCTCATCTTCTCCGTCAGCAAGCCCCGCCTGATCGAGCCGCTAGAGCGATCGGCTGGCTGCTGGATCGACGAGCTGCCGGCCGTCCTCTGGAGTCTTCGAACCACGCCGAACAGATCAACCAGCTTCACACCCTTCTTCCTCGTGTACGGTTCCAAGGCAATCATCCCTACGGACATCGAGTTTGACTCGCCTCGGGTTACCATGTACACAGAGGCGGAGGCAAAGGAGGCGCGAGAAGACAGCGTCGATCTGCTGGAAGAGGCCCGACTACTAGCATGCAGTCGGTCCGCCATCTACCAGCAGAGCCTGCGCTGCTACCACAACAAGAAGGCTAGGCTGCATTCTTTTCGTGAGGGCGACCTTGTGCTCCGCCTGATCCAGCGATCAACCGGACAGCACAAGCTCGCGGCACCTTGGGAAGGCCCCTTCATCATCAGCAAGGCCCTGGGAAATGACTCATACTACCTCATCGACGCCCAAAAGCCCAGGGCGCGCAAGAGATGCACATCCGACGAAGAAACGGAGCGGCCATGGAATGCGAATCTGCTCCGCCCGTTTTACAGTTGATTCGAGCGTATGTACCACGCCAACTTTTGTATTAAGTAAAAGGCCTCAGGTCCCCCGAGGCGAACTCGGAGGATACCTTTTTATCTATCTATGAGCTAAGCTTATGCCATGACTTGAGTTTTCCTATTCTTGCCCCGTCCAGGTTCCGGTCAGCCAGCCCGGGGGCTCGCCGCCTTGTCCTAAGTTTGCACCAACCGGAGCCGACTAATAGTGTGACGACACTAAAAACCCCTCTCTCCGCCCTAAGTCACAGCTCGCAGCGCGACTGTCCGACTAGCGGGAGCTAAAGGCCGGAGCAGTCACCCACATGAAATTCGGCTAAGGAAGAACGCTAACTTAGGACCAGTCGGCCCTCCACCTCCCTCGCCTGGCTGCTCAGCAGTCGACAGGCCGGCTTCTCGCTCAATCAAAGATACACTCTACGCGTCCCAAGTAACTTGCCCGTTCTGAAGAACGACCAAGTCCCTAACCCAGCCACAGACCATAGAGCGGCTATCCGGCTGGCAAGGAGGCGGCCAAGGAAACGCGGCACAGCAGAAAGCCAAAGAGAGAAAAGCAAAAATCGGACAAGAATTTAAACATATATACATTGCAAAAGGCCAGAGGCCAGCATCCATGAAGTTTAAAGTACACCCCCAGTGGGTGGAGTTGCACATACTTAACAGAATTGTTCAAAAGGATTACAACACAGGACAAGACAAGATAAATGTGGCCGCCTAGGCCAAAGGAGCAGCAGGCGGGTTCGAGGGGTCGGCGGAGGTAGCGGCGCCGGATGGTGGAGCGGGCGGCTAGCTGGTCTCGGTTTGGTCGGCAGCGACGGCAGTCGGCGTAGCCACCTGCGGCTCGCTCGTCGAAGCATGATCAGGCTGAGGCTGAGCGCCCGCTCCGCCCTCCGGCACGTCGTCTTCGTCCTCCTCGAAGTCATCGTTGTTATTGCCCTCATCGCTAGAGGCGATTTCCTCCGCGGAGACCTCCTCGCGCGTTGGGTCCAACCCAAACCAGCTCGGCGTCACCACATTGCTGTCAGCATCCAAGTCGGGGACAAAGACAACAGTGTTGGTGTAGTCGGCGAACGCCGCCACACGCCGGGTGAGCTCAGGGCCCGCCTCCACCAGCTCGTCTGCGGCCTCCAGCCAGAAGGTCGCCAGTTGGGTCAAGTCCAAGTTGGGATACCACGCCTTGGCAAACTCCAGGGCCGTCCGAGCACCCGCCTGAGCCGCGGCACCCTTCCAGGCCTCGAAGTGGCCGATTGCAGCCTCCAACCACTTGGTGATCCGGCCAGGGGTGTGTGGGATCCGGGCACCTGGCCAAAGGGCGGCCAGCACTAGAGCACCGGCGCGTTGCAGACGGCGGAGCATCCAATGGGCCGGCTGCACGCGAGTCTTGACGGCCAGGAGCTACTCGCCGAGATTCCGGAGCACGTTGGGTGCAATGTCTGCGCCCCCCGCCCTTCGCGTCGCGCGCCGCACCTCGATGGCCTGGGTGACGGCGACGGAGTAGGATGGGAAGTACTCCGAGAAGGAAAAAGATCAAAAAATGAAAAGATAGAAGCCGGCTCCCGTAGCAGTCAGCAACCACTCAAGAAGAAGAGAACAACTTACTGTCGATCAAGTCCTTGATCTCCCCATAGCCGGCGTTCAGGAACTCCTCCTTCTCAGCCCAGTTCGAGCGTTGAATGTCGAACTCGGCCTTGAGGAGGTCCTCGCCCTCCTTCAGCTGCTGGATCTCTGCCTTGTGTCGCTCCGTCTGGTTGGCCAGCTCCTTGTTCTGGCGCTTGCACTCCTGCGCCTCTTGGCTGCGCTCCAGCTCCTTGGCATGGAGCTCGGTCTCGACCTCGCCTAAGCACTGCTGCAGTGCAGCAGCCGCCTCTGCAAAGATAAAAAAGAAGACATTAGCATCAACAAAAAGAAAGTAGTTGCCGGAAGATCCGGCCCGACTGCTCGGCAGTCGGCCCGAATCTCGGGGGCTACACCCAACGGGGTGCACTGACTCGCCCCCGTGAGAAGAAGGGCGGAACGCTTACTTCGGCTCTCGTTCAAGTCGCTGGTCCGCTTGGCCAGCTCCTTGACAGCAGCCGACCCAGAACTCGGGGGCTACACCCAGTGGGTGCACTGGCGCGCCCCCACAGAAGATTTTGAGAAGATAAAGACAAAAAGCAAGTGCGTACCCGAACGACCGCTCACGACGCCAGGAACTCCTGCACGCACTTCTGGAGGGCGGCGCCTTGGGCGGCAAGCTGGGTCTGGACGTCCTGCACCGACACGTTTAGGACGCCGCCACCACCACCAGATGCCCAGTCCGCTGTGTTGGCACTAGTGGCCTCAACATCGGGCATCGCCGAGCTGGAGGCTCCGACCTCCATCAGCTGCGGCACCGAGCTCGCCTTCGCCTGGCGCCGGCGCGCCGGGATGCGGACCGTGGGAAGCGGCCCCATCGTCAGCTGGCCGTCAGACGGCGCCGCCTGTGGCCCCTTGGGCTGGCCGACCTGCGTATCGGCAGTTGGCGGGGGTGAAACCACCTCTTCCCCAAGCCCGGGTACGCCTTCTTCCCTCTCCATGGGCGGCTGGACAATGCCGGATCCGCCAGCCGGCTTCGGGGCCTCCGGCACAGGCGGATCCGGGTGCTGCGAGTCAACGGGCCCGGAGGCCTGACCGCGAGACGCATCCGCCTCCTGCGCCCTGGTGGCTGCTTCCTCCTGCTCCTTGTTCGCTGCCTCGGCATGCGCCTTGGCCGCAGCATCGGCCTCCGCTTGCGCCGCCCTGGCCGCCTCCTCCCGCTCCTCGCGCGTCTTCCGCGCGTTCCCCTCCGTGGCCTCTTGGAGGTAGGCAAGCGGGTCCACACGGCAGGGGGTAGCATGGTTATCGGCCGCCCCAACCACCGAAGCTGCCAGGGCTCGCGAGAGGGACAGTGGGGCCCTGTTCAAGCAAGCAGGAAGGAGCATTGAAGAAAAAGCAAAGAAGAAACAAACAAAAAGCAACAGAAGGAGAATCAAAAGTACTTACGCAGACACCACCGGGCGCGGCTTCGACACCCTCTAGTACTGGGTTGCCCTCGCAGCAGCCTCCTGCCGCTTGGTCACGACGGCCGAGGTCTTCGGCTTCTTGGACCGGCTGCCGTAGAGCCCGCCCTCAGCCTGGCATTTCGGCGCGCCGGCTGCCGCGGTTGGCGCGGCCGAAGAGCCGGCGGCCATCCTGTCGGTGTGGTGGCCGCAGTGCGGTTTGCGGTCTTTCGCGTCGTCGTCCGGACACTCCCCCAGGCTGCCTCTAGGGAAGCCGCCTGCTTCCCCTCCGTCGCCGCATGTGGCGTCATCCTCCTCCATGGCGGCTGCCCCCAAGTCGGGCTCGCCCTTGTCGCTCACCGACCGGTCCGGCAGGAACTCCTTGCCCGGAGCCAGTTGGATGGCCGTCTGGCCCGGGAAGTACTGCAGTAAGGCCGACTGCTCAGGCGGCAGGAAGAACTCGGACCAACAAAAGAGAAAAAGAAAGAGAAGTAAAGGACTTACTGTAGGCGGCGGGTTGGCCCGATTGTACGGCGGCTTGCTGAATTGCCACTCCGACTCGACAACTTGCAGTCGGAGATGTGGTTCATCAGCCAGACGATCTCCGAGACCGGCATCTCCTTGGTGGACATCTGGGACAGATCCCGGTGCCCACTCATGGCGCTGATGATGTGGGGCCGACCTTGAAGAGGCAGCACCCGGCGCTCCATGAAGGCAGCCAGCAAGTTAGAGGGCTTGAGGCGCTCCGAGTCGATCATCACCTGAAGCCGAGCGAGGGCGCTGGCGGAGGGGATCGATAGAGTTTTTGGCCGGAAGCTCCAGTTGGCGCGGGGCTCGGCAGGCGGGCCGGCTGCATAAGCCGGCAAGTTAACATAGTTCCGCGCCAAGTTGAGGTTCTTGACGTAGAAGTACGACCGCTGCCACAGTTTGGCCGACTGTAGCAGGGCGATGACCGGGAAGCGAGGCCCGCCCCCGGTCCCGGTGCGCCGCACTGCGCCGCCTCGCCCTTGGTGGCGGTGCCGAGCTTGAGGTAGAAGAGCTCTGCCCACAGCTCGAGTGTGGGCAGAGTGCCGAGGTAGCCTTCACAGAGCGTGACGAAGGCGGAGAGCGGCACCACCGTGTTCGGCGTAAGGTGTTGGGGCTGCACTCCGTAGAAATCCATTAGCGAGTGGAGGAACCCACTCGCTAGAAGGCCGAAGCCGCGAAGAAAATGCGCCCGAAAGACGACATATTCGCCGTCCTTCGGCGCCAGAGAGATCTCCCTGGCAGGGGGGAGACGCACCTTGACGTCGGTGTGGTGAGGAAGGCGTCACGTCTCGCGGAGGAACTGGATGTGATCCTTGTGGACGGTGGAGCCGTCCCAGTCACCGACGCGGCCGCTGAGCGCCATGGGCTTCGTGCTCGGCAGTGGCGCGAGGCGGCAGCGACGAAGAAAGGGCCGGCGACGACGAGTTGCGGTGGCACTCTGGTAAGGGAAGAAATCGCAGCGGCGGCGAGGAAGAAGAAGCAAGACAGAGGGAGAGGAGGGCGCGCGCTGCGTTCTGCCGCCCCCTCCTCCCCCTACTTATAGCCTCGCGGCGGCGGAGCCGAGGGGGCGAGGTGTGGGGGAGCGTGGGATTAACTGCCCCACTCCCCCCACGACCCCTCAACTTCCACGCGTTAAAGGCATGCGTTAAACCGACCTGGGAAGGTTAACCGACCACCCCGGCCGCAGCGGATCCATGCGTGTGCCGAGGCCCTCTAGTGGCGGCCCGGGCCTGCGGCGACGTCCCGTCGCGCGCGTGGGCTGGCAGGATGACCTGGCCGCCAGGCGCCGCGTGGTGGGCAGGCAGCAAGCGGTGAGCCTGTCGCACAGCCTGCACGCCACGTGGCCCCCACCACGACTATTCGAATTCCGCCAGGTGGCCGCGGCTTCGTCCGGCTCCTGGCGCCCGACTCCTCCTAGACGGGCGGAGCAGAAGGCAGAAGGCCACTCAAAGAGGGAAACTGTGAGGCTCTTCGGCTACCCAAGCCGTAGAACCTCACCAGCTTCGGGGACTACTAACGAGGGGACAGACCCCGGGTAGCCTCATCCACACGAGAGCAGATTTCAAGACACCGAGGCTAGCCTAGCCCCTCAGTCCGACTGGTCGCAAGGCCGGCCTCCATGGCCGGCTGGAGCCAACAGGCCGCCTCCGAGAAGGCAGCGCGCCTCAAAAGGCGGCGAGGGCATGGGCCGACTCCTGGCAGGCGGCCCATCGCCACCTCAAAGTCCGCACCCACCCGCTATAACAAGACAGGGCGTGGCAACAGTGCCACCTGCCACCCCCGAAACCCGAAAGGAACGTGGCTACAATGCAAATGTACCAGGCGGACACCCTTCGCCTGGCACGACATTGTAGCCACGTGGCCCATGAAGATGCCTACGTCAGGCAAGGCCATGCCCCCATGACGGGCGATCGGTGTGGCCCGCAGGCGGCGAGCCCCACCAGCCCGCGTATCCCAGAAGACGGCAAGGCCAGAGCAGGCGGCCTCAAGGGAAGGTCGGCTCCTAGCAGGCGGTCTCCCATCCCCTTGGAGTCTGTGCGCCATTAACCAGAGGTGACGGGGTGTGGCTACAGTGATCGCCCGCCAGGCGGCGACACTGTAGCATGCGCCCCCCGACCGAGCCATCGTCATCAGGGGGAATGCTACAGTGCGGCCTGGTCCCCCTGGCATGCAAGCGGCAGGCCCTACCTGTCGGCCGAGTTCACGGCAGCCGGCGGGACCCACCAGGCGACGGGCCCCAGCAGCCGGTGGAGAAGCCGAAGCCCAGAGACACTGACGGCCGGGTCCCAGGACCAGCCAGATTACCATTGTACCCCTGGGGGGTAGGCCTACATAAACCCCCCAGGGTCACCCATGCAAAGGGTTCAGCCCATTAGATCATCACACACCCACATAGCTAGGGAGAAGTAGTGCAAGCAGCCTTCTTCCTCCTCTAGCCCGAACAGCTCAAGGAGCACCCTTGTACTTGCTATTGATCATAATGATGCAGAGACCCCGCAGAGCAGGATTAAGGGTGTTATCTCCACGAAGAGCCCCAAACTTCGGTAAGACCCAACATCGTTTGCGGTCTTGCCTACTCCCGCTTTTAGAGCCCGGCAGCGTTCTATTGACCCCTTACATGATTAACCACCCGTTGGTATATGTCGAGGAAATACCACGACATAGGCTCACCCGCAAATAAAATAAAATTAGAGGTAGGCTACGTTTATTTACCATGATAGCATTATCTGTATGCATATGGCAAATCACCTCAGTGACAGACGGTGGTTATACAATACTCCCTTTGTCCCGTAATATAAGAGCGTTTTGACACTAGTGTAGTGTCAAAAACACTCTTATATTATGGGACAGGGGGAATACTAATCAAACATAAGCTAGCCCGGCCGAATGACAATGCTACGATGATCTCTTGCTCGAACACAACATGTTTTCTGGACTGCAAATCTGATATGCCTTCCTTTCAAAATTTACGATGCCTTTATAGGTTGCAAGTTCCAGCTAGAAGTTAAAGGCCATCTACTGTGTTAGGGAACCTCATGAAAATGATGCACTCCTCATCACCAAAGGAAAAATAATACTCATGGCTTCGCTTCCTGACACGCTCGCTGCTCATGAGCATTCCAACTCCATGCCCAGACCTCAAGGCAGAGAGGGAAAAGAGTGGCATTCATCGCAGTCGGAAAATCCAAATTTTCCTGTTGCACCACCCGAAACAACATCATCAGTATCCAGCAGTAACCAAGCAGCAAAGAGTGGACACGATTCCGCACACAACTGGAGAACCTGAAGATCAACCTGGCAACTTTCTCGGCCCTGAGAAGCGGCACAGAAGCAGACATCCTGATGCAGCCAGTCGGAGCTTTACAGGACAGAACAGGCGAAAGCTAAAAACCATTCCTGCAGTTGTCTATCAGGGCAAACTAGGAAGTGTAACTTTATCGAAGGAGAGGAAGCTGACACGCCCATTATCAACTTGACAGAATTTAAGAGGGATGCCGCCAAACTTATTCTCCACCGTTTCAAGTTCATCCCTTGGAGGTGGCTTGTCTCTGCGCCAAATCCAACAACAAAAAAGGTTATGGCCGGAAATACCGATCGGCAGGTTGTATGAAATAAACTAAAAATTGGTAAGCCCAGATTCATATATTGTGATCCTTTTTGTATCTTCTTACATAATACTTCTAGAGCTTCTACTTAAGTTCTTCTGTTCTGCTATTTATGGCTTTATGCATCTCATTGCTACCTAATGTTGCTTAGAATCGGGTTTATAGTCGGCCAAGAAAAGAACTTGTGACAAGTCACAACTGATGGACGCATAATAAGCATATAAATATAGGAATCAATGTTTGATTGCAAGACAGAGTTCAGCTGACTATAACTATGCTTAGTAACCAAAAAAAAAATCTATCACCTTTCATATTAGGCTTACTAGACTTAAATTACTTGCATTTATATAGCTCAGGCATGATAACCACTCAGGTACAGTAGAACAGATAAACTAAATCTATGTTCACAGAAAGACAGTTAACAACATAGAAAGAATATCCATGTGCAAAGAGAGCCAATATCACATCACAGGCACATCCTGCATGCCTAAATATACCGAAGTTTCATAACATAAAACTGAAAGGGAAAATCATACATTAAGCGCGTGTGTGAAGAGATAATAAGGGAATGGATTGCTGTAAACGAAAATGTCGCACAAGTTTAAAAGCATGGATCCACGATCTGCAAGTGGCAGGAAGAGTAACATTACCTTAACAGACATACAAGAAAACTAGGGACTCCTGGGGACGACTTCTTAAATTTGCTATTTGGTAGATGCACTTTAAAGGTTGGATACATCCCATCTATGAGCATTCCTTTCAGCAATTTGGTAATGTCATTGCAGGCACCATTGGCTTTACCAAAGTTCTGGCTTGTGCCATCCATACTGTCGGGGGAATTAGTGATGTCACCAGAACGGATTTGCTTCATTGTCCAGGGAACGTCATATCGTCCAACAATGTAGCCAAGCAACTTCAAGTGCCTGTAAGCTTGGAAGGCATCCCAGGAGCACCCATAACTTCCTCTTGCAATCTTTCCATAAATCTCCTCCATTCCAACTGTTTCATCCTTGTCATCGAGAAGAACCAATGCCCCTCTTTCTGCCAAGAACCTGCGTAGTTTGATCATGCAACAAGCCTTAAACTGCAAGTTGAAGTATTTGAAAACAAAAACCATGACATGTGATTCAAGCATAATCTCTAAGCAATGATGTTGCACTGGTGCACTATTTTGAGTGCGACATGATGTAACTTGTAAAAAAAGTGGGTAATAGCCATGCGGTTTCAAATACAAGGAATCCAGGGCATGCTGCAATGTTACAGCATTTCATCAAACAGGTGGCGTACCCGATCTCCTCCACATTGTAGTAGAGCTTGCCGCCCCGTGCTATGCCAGTGGTCAGCCAGAGCTTCCCCTTGTTGTCCAACACCTCTGCCGCACCAGCCTCCTCCACCCACCGCGCCCGCGACGCGACGTTCCTGCACCACAACATATACAACCCGATGAACGATCCAGAAGCGCACCAGCAGCACAAACAGATCAACCACAAGATAGCACACACCTGAACTGGACTCTCGAGGAAGAGGGTGCCGCGTCCGAGAGGAAGGGGTTGAGGTGCTGCTCCTCCCCGTCGTCTTCAGCCGCAGCGGCGGAGGCAGCCCCGGGAGCACGGCTCCTTCTCCGTTGGCCGCGCGCCACGGCCGCCATGAACCACTCCCTGCACGGTTGTACTCCCTTCTCTCACCAAAACTTCAAGGCTAATAGTTGACAAAAATGTCCCATGTTAGCTCTGCCCTGGCCAAAATGCCCTTCTTTCTCCGCAATTGAGCAAATACCCCCCACTTGGCTTTGCCGATTGATAAAATGCGACACATTACTGTTAGAAGGGACATAAAGGATTGGTGGAATCATTGATTTATTGCTTGAGCCTCGTGGGCGTATATATAGGAGTACAGGATCAACTTCGAGTACAAGACAAGCCAGAACATATATCCTAGTCTATCTCAAGCGTCTACTATATATAGGAGTACAGGATCAACTTTTACCACAAACTATCTGTCAAGTGTCTACTATAAGCAAGCATTTTTACCCTGTGACCATCTTTGCAGTATACATAAATCCAGGACATCGATGCTCAGATCAAACTTTGGACCGTCTCCACAAAACTACCGAGGGCCAACAATGCAAAATCCAACCACTCGTTCGTGACGAAATTTGAACTAAAAAAAGTCCCATCCGGGGTAGTGAACTGAAACCACGAGCAGTAACAAAATCGGGGGATAAACCTAACGAGTTGCTGAATCCCACAGCCGGGGATCATCACCACGGCCCTCAGCAACCGTAGGACGGATCAAGCCGGAGACCCGCCCGCGAGCTAGACCACGAACGAGCAGGACAGCTCACGCACAGATGCCCCTGATTCCCAATTCCTAAGGTAGCCGCACCGAATCGACGGCGAATCTGGCTAGAAATGAACGAATTCCGCCTCAGGATCGTCGAGGAACCCGCGCGGGGACCCAATCGGAGAACAGCTCGTCACCCGCAACTACTTCGCTGGATCGGCGCCTACCGCCGACACAAATCCATCGGAAATCGCCACGAGCGGAGAAGATTCGCGCTGAGAAGGGGGGACGTACGGCGCTCACCCGACGAACCGAGCTCGATCGGACGAGCAGAGGAGTCAGCCGCCGCGCCGCGCCGCCGGCCCGCTCAATTTTTTCCGCTCGGCGCCTCCACCTCCTCTCAGGCTGTAGGTGGGAGTGGGTTTAAAGTGGGACTAAGAGCATCTCCACTAGCGCCCCAAGATGCCTCCCTAGGTCACTTTTTGAGCGTCGGCGAGTAAAAAACGTCTCACTCGGACCTTCAAAATCTCACTTTTCGCCGAATTAGACGAAAGATGCCTCTTTAAGCCACTTTTTGAGCGCCGGCGAGTAAAAAACGTCTCACTCGGACTTTCAAGATCTCACTTTTCGCCGGATTAAACGAAAAATACGGCCAGCGCGTATAGACGAAACCCAGCCCCCCGGGAAGCAGCTGGGGACGCCGGCACTCTTATTTTGCATGCAAATTGCCCACTTTCAGTGTCTCAACTGCCTCTCTCTCCTCTCTCTCTCCCTCTCTTTTCTGCAGGCCCACCCACGTGCTCACAGTCCCCCATCCCCCACCCACCGAAGCAGGCGCGCACGGGACGGGACAGGCGCAGCGAGCAGGGCGCCGGAGCTGGGGCACGGGGGGGCGTCACGGCGGGCGGGTGCCGGAGCTCGCGAGGAGGGCGCCGGAGCAGGGAGGCGGGGAGCTCGTCCATGGCGGGGCGCTGGAGCAGGGGGGCGGGGAGCTCGTCCATGGCGCCGGACATGGACGACGAGCGGTCGCGCTGGAACAGCGCCGGACCGCGGCGGGAGGCGGCATCAGAGACGGCCAGGCACAAGAACGGACGCTCCTCCTCGCCTTGACCCCTTCCTCAACCTTGACCCGTCGTCGTAGTCGCACACACCCAACGAGGCCGCCACAAACGGTGCTCCAATCCCGCACACCCTGCATGTTGTGATATGGACATATCTATCATGGATACATCTACGAATATTAGACGACATATTTTTCAGGTGATTTCTATTAAAAATTATTCTATGATTTATTTTGCTTTCCCGAACAAAAAAACTTCACCTATTTTTATTTTATATGTTACTACAGGATATTTCCACAAACCCAGACATATGTGTGCATATACATGTATGTATGCATGTGTTGTGTATGCCTACACTGCGTACACTTTGATGTCCATCCAAATGCTACAACGTGTGCATGCAAGAGGTGGGTCCAAGATCAATTTCTATGAAAGAACCCCGTGCATGCATGCAGGCGCGGCCATGCTAGCGTGGCAAGGTGCATCAGCCAGATGCACAATGACCACATGGGCCCCAGCCCATGCAAGATGCAAGAGACCAGCCACATGGGTTTAGACTCGGGTTTTGTTTAAAGAAGTTTAGCTATTGTTACTTTTATTTGTCTTCGCTCGTAGCGGCTAGTGCGACCGTCAAGACATCTATCGGAACCCCAACTTGTGAGATTTATTCATCTAGCATATCCGCAATTTCAAATTGCTTGGCTATTATTTTCTTGCATGTTCTTCGATTTGCTTGCAGGAAAAATCCTTCGTGGATAGATCGATCGCGCCGTTGGCTCGGTCGATAACGCCGTGGAGTTGGTTCAGCGAGTGCCGTGGATATCAGTCGTGTACGGTTCTTCCTGTATGGTTGGTAGCCGGATCGTGAAGGTCAAGTTCCGTCCAAAATCGTAGTTATTTCCCTCTCATCGAAAGATTGGGCCTCAGTTCACATCAAGTGGTATCAGTTTTCAGGTTCATCGGTGAGAGATTTACAGTTTTATTAAATTAGATTGTTTTCATTCCTACAACCCACAAAAAGGTCAAAAAAATAGATTAGTTCATCCGCTGCACCTACCTTTTTAGCCTTTAGCAATTTGCATCTAGTATTTGCTTTGTTGAATTTTTGGTTGCATTCATCCTAGAATTAGTGTTGGTTTAGATTAATTTGGGAGAAAATCATCTACTAGATCAATCTGTTTTTGTCTACTTTCCCTAATCCGTCCGCCGCCGCGCACCGCGCAAGTCATCGATCTGTCAAGTTATCTGTGCCATCACATCACCGCACGTTCCACCGTTTAGTTTTTCTTTGCCTCCTACATCGTTCTTATATTCTCTTTGGTCACGTCTGTAAAGTAGGCAGCATCATCATTCAATAAACAGGGAGCATCCTCACACGGGTTGTTCTTTGTTTTATCTATTTGCACAAAGTTCCACGACTATCCCTTTGTAACTGTTAGTGTTACATCTGTGTACGTGACTTTTGGTAGTAATCAGCCCGGAAAAAAAAGAGAAAACGAAAAAAAAGGTGAGAGAAAAAAAAGCTAAAGAAAAAGAAAAAAAAGAGAGGAAAAAGTACAGAAAAAAACAGAGAAGAAAAGAAAAGAAAAAAGTTACAGCCGGTTACCACCTTTTGGAATATCTTTCCAAAGACTTTACTTTGATTAGATACATGGTATTTGCTGAACATTTTCTGCCCTTGGCTACCCTAATCTGCCGTTTATACCTCACTCATATCTAACTACTTAGAGCTATCATCTTTCATCCGTATCGACTCATTTGATTCCGTATCTGGGCTTAGATTGTTTTGTCTCTTACTAGTCGACTGCCAGCACTAGTTAGGAGTTTGAGCAAGTATTCAACTTGCATTGCTTTTTGCTAAATTGTGCCACTGATATTGTGAGTTGAGAAGCCTTTGCCAAGCTACACTGTTTCTACCAATAAGTACAGGTTCCGGCTCTACTGATTCCTGATTATCGCTCCATCCAATCTTCATCGTTAGTTTGAAGCCAACACCAACGCGTCGATCACCACCTGTTGCATTGGTAAGAAGAAGTAAGAATTTGATACTAAGTTTGAGTGTGAGCGAATTTTGTCCACCACATCCTGTTGGTTGATAGGGATTATACATTGTTTTTTTCTCTTTCGCTAACAATGGCACAGGATCAACCCACACTTGAGGGACTCACCGCGGATGTTAAAGTCACCAGCGAGCGTCTCGCCCAACTTGAGGGTGCTCAGATTGTGGCAGAAGAGAGGCTCAAGGCCATCAAGGATGCACAAGGTGTTGCCAACACACAACTACAAGACATCTTGTTACGTTTGGACGAGCTGCGGACTGCACTCCCCGTCAACAACAACGTCGTTCCTCACAATTCCAAGGGTGTTGCCGCTAAAGCTCGACGTGTGCCCATGGGTCATCCACAACACCCAGCTACTGCCACTGATGCTGCAACCATTCCTCCCCGCGTCACTGAGGAACATGGGAACAATTACGAGGATTATGCCAGTGACACCGAGGACGACCGCCACAATGACCGTGCTCATCAACAACTACCTTTCAACCGTCAAGGTATGGCACGAGGTCTACCCAGGTATGATGTTAGAGATTATGAACACTAGTGCCAAAATCAAATTTACTATTCCTGCTTTTAATGGTAAATATAATCCAGATGTTTATCTTGACTGGGAACTTTCTATTGAACAAAAATTTGCACGTCATGATCTTCTTGAGAACCAAAGAGTTAGGGCAACCACTAGTGAATTTACAAACTTTGCTTCCATGTGGTGGAGTGAATATTGTCGTATTAATGCAAATAATATACCTACTACTTGGGATGCTTTAAAACGAGCTATGCGACATCATTATGTTCTTTCATATTATGCTCGTGATAAACTAAATGAATTGCAAAGTTTAAAACAAGGTAGTAGTTCTGTAGAGGATTATTATCAAGAATTACAAACCGGCTTAGTGCGATGTGGATTAGTTGAAACCGATGATGCTATGATGGCTAGATATTTAGGTGGTTTGAATCGTGATATTCAAGATATCTTGGACTATAAGGAGTATAGTTCTATTACTCGTTTGTTTCATTTTGCTTGTAAATCTGAAAGGGAAGTACATGGACGACACAACAAGGGACGAGGTAATTTTTCTGCAGGTCGCCGCTCATCATGGATACCCTCTTCTACTGTTTCATCCAGTACTGAGTCAACGCCACCTATCTTGAACAATGGTGCAAATCCATCAAGTTCAAAATCAGCTCCACAATCATCCGAGGCTTCGAAAGCAATTTCTGTAGCCCCCACCACTTCGTCTGGACGCATAAGGGACACGAAGTGTCATATATGCAAAGGTGGCGGACACTTGATGAAGGACTGCCCAAATAAACGAGCATTCATTGTGTTGGGGAACGTAGCAGAAATTCAAAATTTTCCTACGTGTCACCAAGATCTATCTATGGAGAAACCAGCAACGAGGGGAAGGAGAGTGCATCTACATACCCTTGTAGATCGCTAAGCGGAAGCGTTCAAGAGAACGGGTTGAAGGAGTCATACTCGTCGCGATCCAAATCACCGGAGATCCTAGTGCCGAACGGACGGCACCTCTACGTTCAACACACGTACAGCCCGGTGACGTCTCCCACGCCTTGATCCAGCAAGGAGAGAGGGAGAGGTTGAGGAAGACTTCGTCCAGCAGCTGCACAACGGCATGGTGGTGATGGAGGAGCGTGGCAATCCTGCAGGGCTTCGCCAAGCACCGCGGGAGAGGAGAAGGGAGAGAGGTAGGGCTGTGCCAGGGAGAGGTCAAAACTCATGTGTTGGCAGCCCTGAAGACCTCAACTATATATAGGGGAGAGGAAGGGGGGTGCGCCCCCTCTAGGGTTTCCACCCCAAGGGGTGCGGCTGCCCCCAATCCCATCTAGGGTGGCGGCCAAGGGGGGGGAGGGGAAACTTGCCCCCCAAGTTAGGTGGGTGCACCCCCTCCCCCAACCCTAGGAGCCTTGGGCCCTTGTGGGGGGGCGCACCAGCCCACCTAGGGCTGGTCCCCTCCCACACTTGGCCCATGCAGCCCTCCGGGGCCGGTGGCCCCACTTGGTGGACCCCCGGGACCCTCCCGGTGGTCCCCGTACGTTACCGATAAAACCCGAAACTTTTCCGGTGACCAAAACAGGACTTCCCATATATAAATCTTTATCTTCGGACCATTCTGGAACTCCTCGTGACGTCCGGGATCTCATCCGGGACTCCGAACAACATTCGGTAACCACATACAAGCTTCCTTTATAACCCTAGCGTCATCGAACCTTAAGTGTGTAGACCCTACGGGTTCGGGAGACATGCAGACATGGCCGAGACGTTCTCCGGTCAATAACCAACAGCGGGATCTAGATACCCATGATGGCTCCCACATGTTCCACGATGATCTCATCGGATGAACCACGATGTCAAGGACTTAATCAATCCCGTATTCAATTCCCTTTGTCTATCGATATGTTACTTGCCCGAGATTCGATCGTCGGTATCCAATACCTTGTTCAATCTCGTTACCGGCAAGTCACTTTACTCGTTCCGTAACACATCATCCCGTGATCAACTCCTTGGTCACATTGCGCATATGATGATGTCCTACCGAGTGGGCCCAGAGATACCTCTCCGTTTACACGGAGTGACAAATCCCAGTCTCGATCCGCATAAAACAATAGATACTTTCGGAGATACCTGTAGTGCACCTTTATAGTCACCCAGTTACATTGTGACGTTTGATACACCCAAAGCACTCCTACGGTATCTAGGAGTTACACGCTCTCATGGTCAAAGGAAGAGATACTTGACATTGGCAAAGCTCTAGCAAACGAACTACACGATCTTTGTGCTAGGCTTAGGATTGGGTCTTGTCCACCACATCATTCTCCTAATGATGTGATCCCGTTATCAACGACATCCAATGTCCATAGCTAGGAAACCATGACTATCTGTTGATCACAACGAGCTAGTCAACTAGAGGCTCACTAGGGACATATTGTGGTCTATGTATTCACACGTGTATTACGATTTCCGGATAATACAGTTATAGCATGAATAAAAGACAATTATCATGAACAAGGAAATATAATAATAATACTTTTATTATTGCCTCTAGGGCATATTTCCAACAGTCTCCCACTTGCACTAGAGTCAATAATCCAGTTCACATCGCCATGTGATTAACACTCACAGGTCACATCGCCATGTGACTAATACCCAAGAGTTTACTAGAGTCAGTAGTCTAGTTCACATCACTATGTGATTAACACTCAATGAGTTTTATGTTTGATCATGTTGCTTGTGAGAGAGGTTTTAGTCAACGGGTCTGAACCTTTCAGATCCGTGTGTGCTTTACAAATCTCTATGTCATCTCCTAGATGCAGCTACCACGCTCTATTTGGAGCTGTTCCAAATAACTGTTCTACTTGGAGCTATTCTAAATTGTTGCCCCATTGTATGTATCCGGTATCTCTACTTAGAGCTATCCGGATAGGTGTTAAGCTTGCATCGACGTAACCTTCACGACGAACTCTTTTACCACCTCCATAATCGAGAAAATTCCTTAGTCCACTAGTTACTAAGGATAACTTTGACCGCTGTCCTATGATCCATTCATGGATCACTCTTGTACCCCTTGACTGACTCATGGCAAGGCACACTTTCGGTGCGGTACACAGCATAGCATACTGTAGAGCCTACGTCTAAAGCATAGGGGACGACCTTCGTCCTTTCTCTCTTTTCTGCCGTGGTCGAGCTTTAAGTCTTAACTTCGTACCTTACAACTCAGGCAAGAACTCCTTCTTTGACTGGTCCATCTTGAACACCTTCAAGATCATGTCAAGGTATGTGCTCATTTGAAAGTACTATTAAGCATTTTGATCTATCCTTATAGATCTTGATGCTCAATGTTCAAGTAGCTTAATCCAGGTTTTCTATTGAAAAACACCTTTCAAATAACCCTATATGCTTTCTAGAAATTCTACGTCATTTCTGATCAACAATATGTCAACAACATATACTCATCAGAAATTCTATAGTGCTCCCACTCACTTCTTTGGAAATACAAGTTTCTCATGAACTTTGTATAGACCCAAAATCTTTGATCATCTTATCAAAGCGTACATTCCAACTCCGAGATGCTCACTCCAGTCCTTAGAAGGATTGCTGGAGCTTTGCATACTTATTAGCATCTTTCGGGATTGACAAAACCTTCCGGTTGTATCACATACAACCTTTCCTCAATAAAATCGTCGAGGAAACAATGTTTTGACATCCTATCTGCAAGATTTCATAAATAATGCAGTAATCGCTAATATAATTCCAACAGACTCTTAGCATCGCTACGAGTGAGAAAATCTCATTGTAGTCAACTCCTTGAACTTGTCGGAAAACATCTTAACGACAAGTCGAGCTTTCTTAATGGTGACATTTACCATCATTGTCCGTCTTCCTTTTGAAATCCATCTGTACTCATTAGCCTTACGACCATCGAGCCGTTCTGCCAAAGTCTACACTTTGTTTTCATACATGGATCCTCTCTCGGATTTTATGGCCTCAAGCCATTTATCGGAATCCGGGCCCACCATCGCTTCTCCATAGCTCGTAGGTTCATTGTTGTCTAGCAACATGACTTCCAAGACAGGATTACCGTACCACTCTGAAGTAGTACGTATCCTTGTCACCCTACGAGGTACGGCAGTGATTTGATCCGAAACTTCATGATCAATATCATAAGCTTCCACTTCAATTGGTGTAGGTGCCACGGGAACAACTTCCTATGCCCTGCTACACACTGGTTGAAGTGATGGTTCAATAACCATATCAAGTCTCCACCATCCTCCCACTCAACTCTTTCGAGAGAAACCTTTCCTCGAGAAAGGACCCGATTCAAGAAACAATCCATATTGCTTTCGGATCTGAATTAGGAGGTATACCCAACTGTTTTGGGTGTCCTATGAAGATGCATTTTATCCGCTTTGGGTTCGAGCTTAATCCTGAAACTTTTTCACATAAGCATCGCAGCCCCAAACCTTTAAGAAACGACAACTTAGGTTTCTCTAAACCATAATTCATACGGTGTCATCTCATCGGAATTACGTGGTGCCCTATTTAAAGTGAATGTGGTTGTCTCTAATGCCTAACCCATGAACGATAGTGGTAATTCGATAAGAGACATCATGGTACGCACCATATCCAATAGGGTGCAACTATGATGTTCGGACACACCATCACACTATGGTGTTCCAGGCGGTATTAATTGCGAAACAATTTCCACAATGTCTTAATTGTGTGCCAAAACTCGTAACTCAGATATTCATCTCTATGATCATATCATAGACATTTTATCCTCTTGTCACAATGATCTTCTACTTCACTCTGAAATTACTTGAACCATTCAATAATTCAGACTTGTGTTTCATCAAGTAAATATTCTCAACATCTACTCGAATCATCTGTGAAGTAAGAACATAACGATATTCACTGCATGCCTCAGCACTCATTGGACTGCACACATCAAAATGTGTTGCTTCCAACAAGTTGCTATCTTGTTCCATTTTACTGAAACCGAGGCTTTTCAGTCATCTTGCCTATGTGGTATGATTTGCATATCTCAAGTGATCCAAAATCAAGTGAGTCCAAACGATCCATCTGCATGGAGTTTCTTCATGCGTATACACCAATAGACATGGTTCGCATGTCTCAAACTTTTCAAAAATGAGTGAGTCCAAAGATCCATCAACATGGAGCTTCTTCATGCGTTTTATACCATTATGACTTACATGGCAGTGCCACAAGTAAGTGGTACTATCATTACTATCTTATATCTTTTGGCATGAAAATGTGTATCACTACGATCGAGATTCAATAAACCATTCAGGTTTAATACTAATCTTGATGGTAGAGGGAGCGTGCGATGTTTGATCACATCAAACTTGGAAACACTTCCAACATATATCGTCAGCTCACTTTTAGCTAGTCTCCGTTTATTCCGTAGCTCTTTATTTCGAGTTACTAACACTTAGCAACCGAACCGGTATCTAATACCCTGGTGCTACTAGGAGTACTAGTAAAGTACACATTAACATAATGTATATCCAATATACTTCTATCGACCTTGCCAGCCTTCTTATCTACCAAGTATCTAGGGTAATTCTGCTCTAGTGACTATTCCCCTTATCACAGAAGCACTTAGTCTCGGGTTTGGGTTCAACCTTGGGTTTCTTCACTAGAGCAGCAGCTGATTTGCCGTTTCATGAAGTATCCCTTCTTGCCCTTGCCCTTCTTGAAACTAGTGGTTTCACCAACCATCAACAATTGATGCTCCTTCTTGATTTCTACTTTCGCGGTGTCAAACATCGTGAGTACCTCAAGGATCACCATATCTATCCCTGATATATTATAGTTCATCACGAAGCTCTAGCAGCTTGGTGGCAATGTCTTTGGAGAAACATCACTATCTCATCTGGAAGATCAACTCCCACTCGATTCAAGTGATTGTTGCACTCAGACAATCTGAGCACAAGCTCAACGATTGAGCTTTTCTCCCTTAGTTTGTAGGCTAAGAAAATCGTCGGAGGTCTTATACCTCTTGACGTGGGCACGAGCCTGAAATCCCAATTCCAGCCCTCGAAACATCTCATATGTTCCGCGATGTTTCGAAAACGTCTTTAGTGCCTCAACTCTAAACCGTTTAACTGAACTATCACGTAGTTATCAAAACGTGTATGTCCGATGTTCGCAACATCCACAAATGACGTTTGGGGTTCGGCACACTGAGCAGTGCATTAAGGACATAAGCTTTCTACTGTCCGCATAATTGCTACTTTCAACTTTCAACTATATTTTCTCTAGGAACATATCTAAAACAATGGAACTAAAGCGCGAGCTTACGACATAATTTGCAAAAGGTCTTTTGACTATGTTCAAGATAATTAAGTTCATCTTATGAACTCCCACTTAGATAGACATCCCTCTGGTCATCTAAGTGATCACATGATCCGAGTCAACTAGGCCGTGTCCGATCATCACGTGAGACGGACTAGTCATCATCGGTGAACATCTTCATGTTGATCGTATCTACTATACGACTCATGCTCGACCTTTCGGTCTCCGTGTTCCGAGGCCATGTCTGCACATGCTAGGCTCGTCAAGTTAACCCTAAGTGTTTTCGCTGTGTAAAACTGTCTTACACCCGTTGTATGTGAACGTAAGAATCCATCACACCCGATCATCACGTGGTGCTTAGAAGCGACGAACTGTAGCAACGGTGCACAGTTAGGGGAGAACACTTCTTGAAATTTTGTAAGGGATCATCTTATTTACTATCGTCGTCCTAAGTAAACAAGATGCATAAACATGATAAACATCACATGCAATCAAATAGAGTAGTGACATGATATGGCCAATATCATATAGCTCCTTTGATCTTCATCTTCGGGGCTCCATGATCATCTTGTCACCGGCATGACACCATGATCTCCATCATCATGATCTCCATCATCGTGTCTTCATGAAGTTGTCACGCCAACGACTACTTCTACTTCTATGACTAACGCGTTTAGCAATAAAGTAAAGTAGTTTACATGGCGTTCTTCAATGACACGCAGGTCATACAATAAATAAAGACAACTCCTATGGCTCCTGCCGGTTGTCATACTCATCGACATGCAAGTCGTGAATCCTATTACAAGAACATGATCAATCTCATACATCACATATATCATTCATCACATCCTTTTGGCCATATCACATCACATAGCATACCCTGCAAAAACAAGTTAGACGTCCTCTAATTGTTGTTTGCATGTTTTACGTGGCTGCTATGGGTTTCTAGCAAGAACGTTTCTTACCTACGCAAAACCACAACGTGATATGCCAATTGCTATTTACCCTTCATAAGGACCCTTTTCATCGAATCCGTTCCGACTAAAGTGGGAGAGACTGGCACCCGCTAGCCACCTTATGCACCAAGTGCATGTCAATCGGTGGAACCTGTCTCACGTAAGAGTACGTGTAAGGTCGGTCCGGGCCGCTTCATCCCACAATACCGTCGAAACAAGATTGAACTAGTAACGTTAAGCATATTGAACAACATCAACACCCACAACTACTTTGTGTTCTACTCGTGCAAAGAATCTACGCAATAAACCTAGCTCTGATACCACTGTCGGGTAACGTAGCAGAAATTCAAAAAAATTCCTACGTATCACCAAGATCTATCTATGGAGAGACCAGCAATGAGTAGAAAGTGAGTGCATCTACATACCCTTGTAGATCTCTAAGCGGAAGCGTTCAAGTGAACGGGGTTGATGGAGTCGTACTCGTCGTGATTCAAATCACCGATGATCAAGTGCCGAACGCACGGCACCTCCGCGTTCAACACACGTACAGCCCGGTGACGTCTCCCACGCCTTGATCCAGCAAGGAGAGAGGGAGAGGTTGAGGAAGACTCCATCCAACAGCAGCACAACGGCGTGGTGGTGGTGGAGGAGCGTGGCAATCCCGCAGGGCTTCGCCAAGCACCCTGGGAGAGGAGGAGTAGGGAGAGAGGTAGGGTTGCACCAAGAGGGAGAGAACTCATGTGTATGGCAGCCCCAAACCTCAACTATATATAGGGGGAAGGGGGGCTGCGCCCCCTTTAGGGTTTCCCACCCCCAAGGGGTGCGGCCAGCCCTAGATGGCAAAGGGGGTGGCGGCCAAGAGGGGAGAGGAGAGGGAGGCGCACCAATATGGGCCTTAAGGCCCATCTGGACTAGGGTTTGCCCCCTCCCACTCTCCCTTGCGCCTTGGCCCCCTTGTGGGGGGCGCACCAGCCCTCCTAGGGGCTGGTCCCCTCCCACACTTGGCCCACGCAACCTTCTGGGGCAGGTGGCCCCACTTGGTGGACCCCCGGGACCCTCCCGGTGGTCCCGGTACATTACCGATATCGCCCGAAACTTTTCCGGTGACCAAAACAGGACTTCCCATATATAAATATTTATCTTCGGACCATTCCGGAACTCCTCGTGACGTCCGGGATCTCATCCGAGACTCCGAACAACATTCGGTAACCACATACAAGCTTCCTTTATAACCCTAGCGTCATCGAACCTTAAGTGTGTAGACCCTACGGGTTCGGGAGACATGCAGACATGACCGAGACGTTCTCCGGTCAATAACCAACAGCGGGATCTGGATACCCATGATGGCTCCCACATGTTCCACGATGATCTCATCGGATGAACCACGATGTCAAGGACTTAATCAATCCCGTATTCAATTCCCTTTGTCTATCGATATGTTACTTGCCCGAGATTCGATCGTCGGTATCCAATACCTTGTTCAATCTCGTTACCGGTAAGTCACTTTACTCGTTCCGTAACACATCATCCCGTGATCAACTCCTTGGTCACATTGCGCATATGATGATGTCCTACCGAGTGGGCCCAGAGATACCTCTCCGTTTACACGGAGTGACAAATCCCAGTCTCGATCCGCATAAAACAATACATACTTTCGGAGATACCTGTAGTGCACCTTTATAGTCACCCAGTTACGTTGTGACGTTTGATACACCCAAAGCACTCCTACGGTATCCAGGAGTTACACGCTCTCATGGTCAAAGGAAGAGATACTTGACATTGGCAAAGCTCTAGCAAACGAACTACACGATCTTTGTGCTAGGCTTAGGATTGGGTCTTGTCCATCACATCATTCTCCTAATGATGTGATCCCGTTATCAACGACATCCAATGTCCATATCCAGGAAACCATGACTATCTGTTGATCACAACGAGCTAGTCAACTAGAGGCTCACTAGGGACATATTGTGGTCTATGTATTCACACGTGTATTACGATTTCCGGATAATACAGTTATAGCATGAATAAAAGACAATTATCATGAACAAGGAAATATAATAATAATACTTTTATTATTGCCTCTAGGGCATATTTCCAACACATCCATATTGCACTTGTATCACCATCTCTTCGCCGAACTAGTGCACCTATATAATTTACCATTGTATTGGGTGTGTTGGGGACACAAGAGACTCTTTGCTATTTGGTTGCAGGGTTGTTTGAGAGAGACCATCTTCATCCTACGCCTCCTACGGATTGATAAACCTTAGGTCATCCACTTGAGGGAAATTTGCTATTGTCCTACAAACCTGTGCACTTGCAGGCCCAACAACGTCTACAAGAAGAAGGTTGTGTAGTAGACATCAATGCGCTAGAGCTAGAAATATATGAAAGCTCAACAAAAGAAAACTAAGTGGGTGTGCATCCAACTTGCTTGCTCACGAAGACCTAGGGTGTTTTTGAGGAAGCCCATCATTGGAATATACAAGCCAAGTTCTATAATGAAAATTTCTCACTAGTATATGAAAGTGACAACATAAGAGACTCTCTATCATGAAGATCATGGTGCTACTTTGAAGCACAAGTGTGAAAAAGAGATAGTAGCATTGTCCCTTCTCTCTTTTCTTTCTTTTCATTTTTTTATTTGGTGGGCTTCTTTGGCCTCTCTTTTATGGACTTCTTTGGCCTCTTTTATTTTTATAAAGTCCGAAGTCTCATCCCGACTTGTGGGGGAATCATAGTCTTCATCATCCTTTCCTCACTTGGGACAATGCTCTAATAATGAAGATCAACACACTTTTATTGATTTACAACTCAAGAATTACAACTCAATACTTAGAAAAAAATATGACTCTATGTGAATGCCTCTGGCGGTGTACCGGGATATGCAATGAATCAAGAGTGACATGTATGAAAAATTATGAAGGTGACCTTGTCACAAATACGATGTCAACTACATGATCATGCAAAGAGCAATATGACAATGATGGGATGTGTCATAATAAACGAAACGGTGGAAAGTTGCATGGCAATATATCTCGGAATGGCTATGGAAATGCCATAATAGGTAGGTATGGTGGCTGTTTTGAGGAAGGTAAATAATGGGTGCAAGATACCAACGAAAGTTGCGCGGCATAATAAAGGCTAGCAAAGTGGAAGGGTAAGTGTGTGTATATCCATGGACTCACATTAGTCATAAAGAACTCATATACTTATTGCAAAAGTTTATTAGCCCTCGAAGCAAAGTACTACTACGCATGCCCCTAGAGGGATAGATTGGTAGGAAAAGACCATCGCTCGTCCCCGACTGCCACTCATAGGGAAGACAATCAAAAGAGCATACCATGCAACAAATTTGTCACACAACTTTTACCATACGTGCATGCTATGGGACTTGCCAACTTCAACATAAGTATTTCTCAATTTCATAATTACCCAACTAGCATGACTCTAGCATTATCACCTTTATACCTCAAAACAATTATCGAGCATCAAATGATCATATTTTTTAATGCACTTTCTATAATAGTTTTTATTATACCCAACTTGGATGCTCATCATTCTAGGACCAAATTTATAACCATAGCAAATACCATGCTGTTCTAAAGAACTCTCAAAATGATATAAGTGAAGCATGAGAGATCAAGATTTTCTTCAAAATAAATCCACCGCCGTGCTCTAGAAAATATAAGTGAAGCACATAGAGCAAACTATCTAGCTCAAAAGATATAAGTGAAACACATATAGTATTCTAATAAATTCCAATCAAGTGGGTTTCTCCCAAAAGGTGTGTACAGCAAGGATGATTATGGTAAACTAAAAAGCAAAGACTAGTATCATACAAGATGCTCCAAGCAAAACACATATCATGTGGCGAATAAAAATATAGCTCCAAGTTACCGATAGACGAAGACAAAAGAGGGGATGCCTTCCGGGGCATCTCCAAGCTTACGCTTTTGGTTATCCTTGAATATATTGGGGTTCCATGGGCATCCCCAAGCTTAGGCTCTTGCCACTTCTTATTCCATAGTCCATCAAATCTTTACCCAAAACTTGAAAACTTCACAACACAAAACTCAACAGGAAATCTCATAAGCTCCGTTAGTGCAAGAAAGAAAAACCACCACATAAGGTACTGTAATGAACTCATTATTTATTTATATTTGTGTTAAACCTACTGTATTCCAACTTCTATATGGTTCATACCCCTACATACTAGCCATAGATGCATCAAAATAAGCAAACAACACACGAAAAGCAGAATCTGTCAAAAACAGAACAGTCTGTAGAAATCTGTAACTTTCGAATACTTATGGAACTCTAAAATTCTTACCAAAATAGGACGTCCTAGGAAATTTATCTATTGATCTACAGAAAAAAGAATCAATGCAAAACCACGTTTCTGTGATTTATTGAATATTTTCTCGTGAGCGCAAAGTTTCTGTTTTTCAGCAGAATCAAATTAACTATCACCATAGGTTATCCTATAGGTCCTACTTGGCACAAACACTAATTAAAACATGAAAACACATATAAACAGAAGGTAGATGCAAAATTTATTACTAAACAGAAGTAAAAACAAAAAAAACAAAATTTAAATTGGATTGCCTCCCAACTAGCGCTATCGTTTAACGCCCCTAGCTAGGCATAAAAGCGAGGATAGATCTAAGTGGTGCCATCTTTGGCACTTGATTCATAAGTAGCTCGCATGATAGATTCATAAGGTAATTTAACTTTATTTCTTGGAAAGTGCTCCATGCCTTTCCTTAATGGAAATTGGAATCTAATATTCCCTTCCTTCATATCAATAATCGCACCAATCGTTCTAAGGAAAGGTCTACCAAGAATAATAGGACATGAAAGATTGCAATCTATGTCAAGAACGATAAAATCTACGGGCACATAGTTCCTATTTGCAACAATAAGAACATCATTGATCCTTCCCATATGCTTTTTAATGGTGGACTCCGCAAGGTGCAAATTTGAAGAGCAATCATCAAGATCATGGAAGCCTAGAATATCACATAAAGTTTTCGGAATCGTGGAAACACTAGCACCCAAATCACACAAAGCATAACACTCATGATCTTTAATTTTAATTTTTATAGTAGGTTCCCACTCATCATTAAGTTTTCTAAGTATAGAAACTTCCAAATTAAGTTTTTTATCATAATATTGCATCAAGGCATCAACAATATGTTTGGTAAAGGCTTTATTTTGACTATAAGCATGAGGAGAATTCAATACAGACTACAACAAGGAAATACAATCTTATAAAGAACAATTATAATAATTAAATTCCTTGAAATCCATAATAGTGGGTTCAATGCTATTTAAAGTCTTGACCTTTCCAAATCTACTTTTACCAAATTTAGCATCAAGATCTAAAAACTCTGAATCATTGGGACACCTTTTAACTAAAGTTGACTCGTCTCCAGTCCCATCACTATTTAGATTCATATTGCAAAACAAATATTTAATAGGGGACACATGAATAACTTTTAGATCTTCATCATTATTTTCATGGAAACTAGAAGAACACGCCTTTACAAAGCAATCTTTCTTAGCACGCAATATAGCGGTTCTTTCTTTGCACTCATCAATGGAAATTCTCATAGCTTTGAGAGACTCATTGATATCATGCTTAGGAGGAGTAGATCTAAGTTTCAAAGAATCAACATCAAGCAAAAGTCTATCAACATTCCTAGCCAAATCATCAACTTTAAGCAATTTTTCTTCAAGCAAGGCATTAAAATTCTTTTGAGAGATCATAAATTCTTTAACACTATTCGCAAAATCAGAGGGCATCTTATTAAAATTTCCATAATAATTATTGTAGGAATTTCCATAAATATTAGAGGAATTACTAGGGAACGGTCTAGGATTAAAGTTTCCTCTATAAGCATTGTTACCAAAATTATTCCTACCAACAAAATTCACATCCATAGATTCATTATTATTCTCAATCAAAGTAGACAAAGGCATATCATTGGGATCAATAGGAGCACTCTTAATAGCAAACAATTTCATAAGTTCATCCATCTTTCCACTCAAAACATTAATTTCTTCTATAGCATGCACTTTTTTACTAGTAGATCTTTCGGTGTGCCATTGAGAATAATTGGCCATAATATTATCAAGGAGTTTGGTAGCTTCTCCTAAAGTGATTTCCATAAACGTGCCTCCCGCGGCCGAATCTAAAAGATTTCTAGAAGCAAAATTCAATCCGGCATAAAAAAATTGTATGATCATCCATAAATTCAAACCATGAGTAGGGCAATTGCGAATCATCAATTTCATTCTTTCCCAAGATTGGGCAACATGCTTATGATCAAGTTGTTTAAAATTCATAATATCGTTCCTAAGAGAGATGATCTTAGCGGGAGGAAAATACTTAGAGATAAAAGCATCTTTGCACTTATTCCATGAATCAATACTATTTTTAGGCAAAGTCGAAAACCAAATTTTTAGCACGATCTCTAAGTGAAAACGGAAATAACTTCAATTTATCAATATCATTATCCGTATCTTTCTTCTTTTGCATCTCACACAAATCAACAAAGTTGTTTAGATGGGTAGCGGCATCTTCACTAGGAAGGCCGAAGAATTGATCTTTCATAACAAGATTTAGCAAAGCAGCATTGATTTCACAAGACTCAACATCATTAAGAGGAGCAATCCGAGTACTAAGGAAATCATTATTATTGGTATTGGAAAAATCACACAATTTTGGTATTGTCTTGCGCCATTGCGACAAGCAATCCAACACAGAAGCAAACAGAAAGACAAGCTAAAGAGAGGAGATTGGGAAAGAGAGGGAAAATAAAACGGCAAGGGTGAAGTGGGGGAGAGTAAAACGAGAGGCAAATGGCAAATAATGTAAGTGCGAGGAAGATGAGTTTGCGATGGGTACTTGGTATGTATTGACTTGAGCGAAGACCTCCCCGGCAACGGCGCCAGAAATCCTTCTTGCTACGTCTTGAGTTTGCGTTGGTTTTCCTTAAAAAGGAAAGGATGATGCAACAATAGTAGCATAAGTATTTCCCTTAGTTTTTGAGAACCAAGGTATCAATCCAGTAGGAGGCTCCTCACAAGTCCCACGCACCTACACAAACAAACAAGAACTCACAACCAACGCAATGAAGGGGTTGTCAATCCCTTCAAGGCCACTTGCGAAAGTGAGATCTGATAGAGATAATATGATAAGATAAATATATTTTTGGTATGTTATAATATAGATTGGAAAAGTAAAGATGTAAATAAAAGTAGATTGAAAGCTTATATGATAAGGGATAGACCCCGGGGCCATAGGTTTCACTAATGGCTTCTCTCAAGATATCATAATTATTATGGTGGGTGAACAAAATACTATCGAGCAATTGATAGAAAAGCGAATAATTATGAGATTATCTAGGCATGATCATGTATATAGGAATCACGTCCGTGACAAGTAGACCGACTCCTGCCTGCATCTACTACTATTACTCCACACATCGACCGCTATCCGGCATGCATCTAGAGTATTAAGTTCATGAAGAACAGAGTAACGCATTAAGAAAGATGACATGATGTAGAGGGATAAACTCATGCAATATGATATAAACCCCATCTTTTTATCCTCGATGGCAACAATACAATACGTGCCTTGCTGCCCCTGCTGTCACTGGGAAAGGACACCGCAAGATTGAACCCAAAGCTAAGCACTTCTCCCATTGCAACAAAGATCAATCTAGTAGGCCAAACCAAACTGATAATTCGAAGAGACTTGCAAAGATAACTTAATCATACATAAAAGAATTCAGAGGAGATTCAAATATTTCTCATAGATAAACTTGATCATAAACCCACAATTCATTGGATCTCGACAAACACACCGCAAAAAGAGTTACATCGAATAGATCTCCAAGAAGATCAAGGAGAACTTTGTATTGAGATTCAAAGAGAGAGAAGAAGCCATCTAGCTAATAACTATGGACCCGAAGGTCTGTGGTAAACTACTCACAACTCATCGGAGAGGCCTTGGAGATGATGTAGAGGCCCTCCATGGTGGATTCCCCCTCCGGCGGAGCGCTGGCGACGGCTCCAAGATGGGATCTCGCGGATACAGAAGGTTAAGGTGGTGGAAATATTTTTTCATGGTCGCTTCTAATGTTTTCGGGGTACATGGGTATATGTAGGAGGAAGGAGTACGTTGGTGGATGCCCGAGGGGCCCACGAGGGTCGGGGGCGCCCACCTATAGGGGGCGCGCCTGGCACCCTCATGGCCGCCTCCTTTGTTTCTTGACTTCCACTCCAAGTCCTCTGGATCACGTTTGTTCCAAAAAGATCGCTCCCGAAGGTTTCATTCCGTTTGGACTTCGTTTGATATTCCTTTTCTTCGAAACACTGAAATAGGCAAAAAAACATCAATTCGGGCTGGGCGTCCGGTTAGTAGGTTAGTCCCAAAAATGATATAAAAGTGTAAAGTAAACCCCATAAACATCCAAAACGGGTAATATAATAGCATGGAACAATAAAAAATTATAGATACGTTGGAGACGTATCAGGGCGCCCTCCCTCCTTGTCCAATTTGGACTAGAGGGGGAGGCGGTGCGCGGCCTGCCCTGGCCGCCCCTCCTCTTCTCCACTAAGGCCCAATAGGCCCATTACACTCCCTAGGGGGTTCCGGTAACCCCCCAATACTCCGGTATATGTCCTAACTTGTCCGGAACCCTTCCAAAGTCCAAACATAGTGATCCAATATATCGATCTTTATGTCTCGACCATTTCGAGACTCTTCATCATGTCCGTGATCATATCCGGGACTTCTAACTACCTTCGGTACATCAAAACACATAAACTCATAATGCCGATCGTCACCGAACGTTAAGCGTGCGGACCTTACGGGTTCGAGAACGATGTAGACATGTCCGAGACACGTCTATGGTCAATAACCAATAGTGGAACCTGGATGCTCATATTGGCTCCCACATATTCTACGAAGATCTTAATCGGTCAAACCGCATAACAACATTTGTTGTTCCCTTTGTCATCGGTATGTTAATTGCCCGAGATTCGATCGTTGGTATCTCAATACCTAGCTCAATCTCGAAAACCGGCAAGTCTCTTTACTCGTTCCGTAATGCATCATCCCGCAACTAACACATTAGTCACATTGCTTACAAGTCTTATAGTGATGTGCATTACCGAGAGGGCCCAGAGATACCTCTCCGACAATCGGAGTGACAAATCCTAATCTCGATCTATGCCAACTCAATAAGTACCATCGGAGACACCTGTAGAGCACCTTTATAATCACCCAGTTACGTTGTGAAGTTTGGTAGCACACAAAGTGTTCCTCTGGTAATTGGGAGTTGCATAATCTCATAGTCATAGGAATATGTATAAGTCATGAAGAAAGCAACAACAGTAAACTAAAATGATCAAGTGCTAAGATAACCGAATGGGTCAAGTCAATCACATCATTCTCCTAATGATGTGATCCCGTTAATCAAATGACAACTCATGTCTATGGCTAGGAAACTTAACCATCTTTGATCAACGAGCTAGTCAAGTAGAGGCATACTAGTGATGCTCTGTTTGTCTATGTATTCACACATGTATTATGTTTCCGTTTAATACAATTCTAGCATGAATAATAAATATTATCATGAAATAAAGAAATAAATAATAACTTTATTATTGCCTGGCATATTTCCTTCACCTTTCACTACGGCGACGTCGAACATCGAGTCAAAAATCCACACGACACCGACAAGTGGAGCCCCGAAAGAATCTGGGCCTAGCGGTCAGGATGACAGTGATGAGGACGAAGCAGTAGCGAGACATGGTGGGGTCCCACCTGTAATATTGCGTGAGTGTGTGACTACAGTTTCTAGCAATATTTTGAAAACCACAATGTGTTTGGAAATCATAGTATTTGCCACTGTAATTGGTGATCCGGTCATCAATATGTTAGTTCATGTTCTACCACACGCTCTATCGGCAGCTCGCAAAGAGTCACATACATTATCATAGACGAGGACTGCAACAATGTTTCTGAATAATGTAACTTGAAATGACTTCCTTGAAACTCACCTCTGAATAAACAAATTGGCGCCTCACATTCTCACATTTTATCTTAAACATTTTGTATTTTTCAAGTTCTCATTCAGTTGTATGCCATAAATAACACACTAGAAATCATGTGCTTGTCCTCAAATAACTTGCACAACTTCTTTTGTGCTAAACACACTATATGTTCCTATAGGCTCTTTTGTTTAGCGTTGCACACCTCAAGCATCTATCGTAAAGAAAGGAACAACTTCATATTATGTACATGAGAAGTGCATCGATGCACGCAGTGGCATCTGCACGCACCGCATCCACGGCGCGTGTGGAGTCGCGATTCGAAGCGCCGAGCGTGCTAGTTAGAGTATAGGCAGACTTCTGGAGAGCGAGATGTGGCGTATATGCGTATTCGATGGGCACCACCTGACACACTAATCTGACACGAGCAGTACTCGTTCAGGCGAGAGTACCAAAGACGACTGTTGCAATGGAACACTGTATAAAGTAAACACTTTTTCTCCATGGATGTATTTAAGGAGCATGCAGCCGGACCGATCCCTGGCAACGTCATTTTCCCACCACGCAGAAGCGCCTCCCCGTATTGATCCATTGCCGCTGTGCCAGAGCTCCTCGTCTGCAATTGATCATTTTCCCAAGGTCAGGACAAGATGGTTTGTGTCCGGAACAGACCGGAACCCAGGCATCCGCTTCTACAAATGTCCTAAGCAGACAGTAAGTTGGACTGAACTTTTTCTATCCATCAAAATCGAGCCTTGTGAGATGCTTGGGCACTGAGGGGTACGGACTGAGTCGAGCCTTGTGAGACGGCGGGCGGAGCCGCGCCATTGCCGCCTCCGGACGCCGCATCACCACCGCCAGAGCTGAACGTTGTGCAGGAACCCCCGGAGAACTCGACATCCGACAAAGCCCTTTCCGCCGCCGGCTGTGCCAACCCTTCTTCCGACGGGCGCATATCAGGAGACAGCGGCCGCACGACAGGTTCCGGCGAGGCAACTCCCGATGCTGCCGCCGCGGCGCCGCCGCCGCCCGGAACGGGAACCCCCAAGCAAGCCGCCTGATCGTTGGCCGCCGACGTCGATCTGCAGTACCGGCGAGCAGCGCGAGCTTTCTCAGATACAGATTCAAAGGAAGAACCATATGGAAGAGCAGAGTTTCACTCACCCGGATCCGAGCGCCGGCGCCACCGAAGCTGAAATCTCCATGAGCACAGCCTGACAGACCACGGGCGCGCACCACTCCCTCCGGCTCGGCGCTGTATTTGCTCCAAATCGGAAAAGGGGATCCCGTGCTAGACGTAGGACTGCGAGAGAGCGGACGGCCTGCACCCAACCTGGTACACGCCACCCCACCCGTGTTGTACAGAAATTCTGTCGTCCAAAAGCTAGGGCCCGCCAGCCCAAAAGTAATAATTAAGCCCTGCACGCTCTGTATCGGCCCTTATTGATGTCAGAAAAGTACCGTGGCGAGCCCACCAGGCGAGACTTGTGAGCTGTATTTGCTTGTATCCAGCTATGTATCCCTGTTTTACTGATTTTGATGATTTCTGTTGCACAAATTGTTGGGGAACGTAGTAATTTCAAAAAAAATTCTACGCACACGCAAGATCATGGTGATGCATAGCAACGAGAGGGGAGAGTAATGTCCACGTACCCTCGTAGAACGTAAGCGGAAGCATTAGCACAACGCGGTTGATGTAGTCGTACGTCTTCACGATCCGACCAATCCAAGTACCGAACGTACGGCACCTCCGAGTTCAGCACACGTTCAGCTCGAAGACGATCCCCGGGCTCCGATCCAGCAAAGCTTCGGGGATGAGTTCCGTCAGCATGACGGCGTGGTGACGATGATGATGTTCTACCGGCGCAGGGCTTCGCCTAAACTCCGCGACGATATGACCGAGGTGGAATATGGTGGAGGGGGGCACCGCACACGGCTAAGGAACGATCCGTAGATCAACTTGTGTGTCATGGGGTGCCCCCTGCCCCCGTATATAAAGGAGCAAGGGAGGGGGTGGCCGGCCTAGGAGGAGGCGCACCAAGGAGGAGTCCTACTCCCACCGGGAGTAGGATTCCCCCCCTTCCAAGTAGTAGGAGTAGGAGTCAAGGAAAGGGGGAAGAGAAGAGAAGGAAGGAGGGGGCGCAGCCCCTCCCCCTAGTCCAATTCGGACTAAGCCTTGGGGGGCGCCCAACCTCTCCTCTCTCTTTCCCCTAAAGCCCAATAAGGCTCATATACTCTCCAGCGAATTCCCGTAACTCTCCGGTACTCCGAAAAATACCCGAATCACTCGGAACCTTTCCGAACTCCGAATATAGTCGTCCAATATATCGATCTTTACGTCTCGACCATTTCGAGACTCCTCGTCATGTCCCCGATCTCATCCGGGACTCTGAACTCCTTCGGTACATCAAAACTTATAAACTCATAATATAACTGTCATCGAAACCTTAAGCGTGCGGACCCTACGGGTTCGAGAACTATGTAGACATGACCTAGAACTATTCTCGGTCAATAACCAATAGCGGAACCTGGATGCCTATATTGGCTCCTACATATTCTACGAAGATCTTTATCGGTCAAACCGCATAACAACATACGTTGTTCCCTTTGTCATCGGTATGTTACTTGCCCGAGATTCGATCGTCGGTATCCAATACCTAGTTCAATCTCGTTACCGGCAAGTCTCTTTACTCGTTACGTAATGCATCATTCCGTAACTAACTCATTAGCTACATTGCTTGCAAGGTTATAGTGATGTGCATTACCGAGAGGGCCCAGAGATACCTCTCCGATAATCGGAGTGACAAAACCTAATCTCGAAATACGCCAACCCAACATGTACCTTTGGAGACACCTGTAGTACTCCTTTATAATCACCCAGTTACGTTGTGACGTTTGGTAGCACCCAAAGTGTTCTCCGGTAAACGGGAGTTGCATAATCTCATAGTTACAGGAACATGTATAAGTCATGAAGAAAGCAATAGCAACATACTAAACGATCAAGTGCTAGGCTAACGGAATGGGTCATGTCAATCACATCATTCTCCTAATGATGTGATCCCGTTAATCAAATGACAACTCTTTTGTGCATGGCTAGGAAACATAACCATCTTTGATAAACGAGCTAGTCAAGTATAGGCATACTAGTGACACTATGTTTGTCTATGTATTCACACATGTAATATGTTTCCGGTTAATACAATTCTAGCATGAATAATAAACATTTATCATGATATAAGGAAATAAATAATAACTTTATTATTGCCTCTAGGGCATATTCCTTCAGTCTCCCACTTGCACTAGAGTCAATAATCTAGTTCACATCGCCATGTGATTTAACACCAATATTCACATCTGTATGTGATTAATACCCATAGTTCACATCATCATGTGATCAACACCCAAAGGGTTTGTTCACATCGCTATGTGATTAACACCCAAAGAGTAGTAAGGTATGATCATGTTTTGCTTGTGAGAGAAGTTTAGTCAACGGGTCTGTCATATTCAGAGCCGTATGTATTTCGCAAATATTCTATGTCCACAATGCTCTGCACTGAGCTACTCTAGCTAATTGCTCCCACTTTCAATATGTATCCAGATTGAGACTTAGAGTCATCTGGATTGGTGTAAAAGCTTGCATCGTTGTAACTTTTACGACGGGCTCTTTTATCACCTCCATAATCGAGAAACATCTCCTTTGTCCTCACTAAGGATATTCTTGACTCATGTCCAGTGATCTACTTATTAGATCAAAATTGTATTCCTTTACCAAACACAGAGCAAGGTATATAATAGGTCTGGTTCACAGCATAGCATACTTTATAGAACCTATGACTGAGGCATAGGGAATGACTTTTCATTCTCTTTCTATTTTCTGCAACGGTCGGGTCTTGAGTCTTACTCAACTTCACACCTTGTAACACAGGCAAGAACTCCTTCTTTGACTGTTCCATTTTGAACTATTTCAAAAATTTATCAAGGTATGTACTTATTGAAAAATCTTATCAAGCGTCTTGATCTATCTATATAGATCTTGATGCTCAATGTGTAAGCAGCTTCATCGAGGTCTTGCTTTGAAAAACTCTTATTCAAGTATCCTTTCATGCTATCCAGAATTTCGATATCATTTCCAATATACAATATGTCATGCACATATAATATTAGAAATGCTACAGAGCTCCCACTCACTTTCTTGTAAATACAGGCTTCTTCAAAAGTCTGTATAAAACCATATGCTTTGATCAACTCATCAAAGCGTATATTCCAACTCCAAAATTCTTGCACCAGTCCATAGATGGATCGCTGGAGCTTGCACACTTTGTTAGCATCTTTAGGATTGACAAAAACTTTCTGGTTGCATCATATACAACTCTTCTTTAATAAATCTATTAAGGAATGCAGTTTTGACATCCATTTGCCAGATTTCATAAAATGTGGCAATTGCTAACATGATTCCGACAGACTTAAGCTTCGATACGAGTGAGAAAATCTCATCGTATTCAACACCTTGAACTTGTTGAAAACCTTTCGCAACAAGTCGAGCTTAGTAGATAGTAACACTCTTATCAGTGTCCGTCTTCCTCTTGAAGATCCATTTATTTAACATGGCTTGCTGATCATCGAGCAAGTCAATCAAAGTCCATACTTTGTTCTCATACATGGATCATATCTCAGTTTTTATGGCCTCAAGCCATTTCGTGGAATCTGGGCTCATCATCGCTTCCTCATAGTTCGTAGGTTCATCATAGTCTAGTAACATGACTTCCAGAACATGATTACCGTACCACTCTGGTGCGGATCTTACTCTGGAAGACCTACGAGGTTTGGTAGCAACTTGATCTGAAGTTTCATGATCATCATCATTAACTTCCTCACTAATTGGTGTAGGAATCACTGGAACTGATTTCTGTGATGCACTACTTTCCAATTCGGGAGAAGGTACAAATTACCTTATCAAGCTCTACTTTCCTCTCACTGACTTCTTTCGAGAGAAACTCCTTCTCTAGAAAGGATCCATTCTTAGCAACGAATGTTTTGCCTTTGGATTTGTGATAGAAGGAGTACCCAACAGTTTCCTTTGGGTATTCTATGAAGACGCACTTCTCCGATTTGGGTTCGAGCTTATCAGGTTGAAAACCTTTTTTCATACAAGCATCGCAACTCCAAACTTTAAGAAACGACAGCTTAGGTTTACTGCTAAACCATAGTTCATACGGTGTCGTCTCAACGGATTTAGATGGTGCCCTATTAAACGTGAATGCAGCTGTCTCTAATGCATAACCCCAAAACGATAGTGGTAAATCAGTAAGAGACATCATAGATCGCACCATATCCAATAAAGTGCGGTTACGATGTTCAGACACACCATAACGTAGTAGTGTTCCAGGTGGCGTGAGCTGTGAAACTATTCCACATTGTTTTAATTGAAGACCAAACTCGTAACTCAAATATTTGTCTTCGCGATCAAATCACAAAAACTTTATTTTCTTGTTACGATGATTTTTGCACTTCACTCTGAAATCCTTTGAACCTTTCAACTATTTCAGACTTATGTTTCATCAAGTAGATATACCCATATCTGCTCAAATCATCTTGTGAAGGTCAGAAAATAATGATACTTGCCACGAGCATCAACACTCATTGGATTGTATACATCGGTATGTATTATTTCCAATAAGTCAGTAGCTTGTTCCATTGTTCCGGAGAATGGAGTTTTAGTCATCTTGCCCAAAAGGCACGGTTCGCAAGCATCAAATGATTCATAACCAAGTGATTCTGAAAATCCATCTTTATGGAGTTTCTTCATGCGCTTTACACCGATATGACCCAAACGGCAGTGCCACAAATAAGTTGCACTATCATTATTAACTTTGCATCTTTTGGCACCAATATTATGAATATGTGTATCACTATGATCGAGATCCAACAAACTATTTTCATTGGGTGTATAACCATCGAAGGTCTTATTCATTAAACATAATAACAATTATTCTCTAACTTTAAATGAATAACCGTATCGCAATAAACACGATCAAATCATGTTCATGCTCAACGCAAATGCCAAATAACATTTATTTAGGTTTAACACTAATCTCGAAAGTATAGGGAGTGTGCGATGATGATCATATCAATCTTGGAACTACTTCCAACACTCATCGTTACTTCCCCTTCAACTAGTCTCTGTTTATTCTGTAACTCCTCTTTCGAGTTACTAATCTTAGTAACCGAACAAGTATCAAATACTCAAGGGCTACTATAAACACTAGTAAGGCACACATCAATAACCTGTATATCAAATATATCCTTGTTCACTTTGCCATCCTTCTTATCCACCAAATATTCAGGGTATTTCCGTTTCCAGTGACCATTTCCTTTGCAGTGTAAGCACTCATGTAAGTGCATCTAGTGCCCCTTAGTGATTTTGGTGTATTGAAGACTTATAGGTTAAGGGACTAATGCGTTTGTGAGTATACACAGGTCTACAAGTCTATGAGGAGTTTGATATTTACAGAGAAAGTCGACCCCTAAAAATGAAGTTCTTCAACTGAAGACTTTGATATTCTGAAGACTTTGAAAGTGAAGAAATTAGTGTATCCGTGAAGACTTGATATTCATGCGAGGAATATGAAGCTTGAAGACTTTCGTATTCATAGTTTTGTTTTTCTCTTTCTTGAGTCATAGGAAACACCGTACTGTTAAAGGGGGTCGAGGAAATACTAAGGAAAAATTTCCATGTGATGCTCAACTCAAAATCCTACACCTACCAATCCCTTCGAGTGAAGCCTTTGGAAATCTCATACAGTTCAGTCACTTTCTTCAGTGACAGAGACGAAGTTCTTCTGGTCGCTGATGAATTTGCTCTGACTGAGGAGTTAGGAATTCGCCAGTGCGGATTGCCTACACAGTGAGGAACATGATAGCCCTGAGGAATTTGAGAGTCAAATTTCCGACCGTTGCTGTGTTGCGCGCCAGCTGTCCCAAAATATCTTATCCACCTAACGGTCATATCATTGAGGGGCATTTATGTCTTATCATGTCGGGCTGCTCCCTAGGCTATAAATAGCCGCCCCCTACAACCACTAGCTGGTTGGCTGCTCCGAGAGAACTTGACACTTGTCATTTGAGAGCAACCCATCCTCCGAGGACTTTGAGCGAAAATCATCAAGTGAGGAAAATCCCCAAAACCCAAACACCTCCAAACCCAAAGTGATTGAGCATCACTGAAGAAATTGATCCTGCGTGGATCCGACGCTTGTTACCTTTGAAGACTGTGCTTCTTCCAGACGGTTAGGCGTCAAGGTCTAGAGCATCCAAGAGGAATTGTGGATTGCCGAGTGACCAAGTTTGTGAAGGTTTGGAAGTCGCCTGAAGACTTACCACGAGTGATTGGACGAGATCTGCGTGATCTTAGTTCAAGGAGAATACGGTGAGGACTGGGTGTCCTGAGCTGCGTGCTCAGAGACTGGGTGTCCGGGACTGCGTGTCCTCGAGTTTAAATACTCAGCCGCTCCAACCAGACGTACAACTGAGACAGCAGTTGGAACTGGTCTACCAAATCATTGTCTTCACCAACCTAACTGGTTCTATTTCCTCAACCCTTTCATTTCCTCATTACTGTGTTGAGTGTTTGTTCATATCTGTGTTTGAAGACTTTGACTGAAGATTCTCTCAATTTCCTCAGTTCAATTTCTTCAGTCTGTTTGTCTTCATCTTGTGTTATCCTGTGATTACGCTTTCTGTACTCTGTGCTAGTCTTCATTTCATCATGATGACCATGCTTGTATTCTGTTATGCTTACTTCTGAGTACTTATTCCGCTGCTAATAGTTCTTCGCTTAGGAATTTCCTCACCGGCAAATTCCTTAGTGAAGAATTCATAAAAATCGCCTATTCACCCCCCTCTAGTCGACATAACGCACTTTCAGTTGGTATCAGAGCGAAGTACTCCCTTGTTTTGTGTGATTTTGGTTTAACCGCCAGGAGTTTCAGTTATGTCGACCGCAGGTATGAAGAAAGTGACGTGCCCTATCTTTGACGGTCATGATTATCCCAAGTGGAAGGCCATGATGAGGAAGCGCCTCATGGAAATGAACAGCAAGCTGTGGACCGTCACTGAGATTGGTCTTACTGATCTATGCAAAATGGCGGACGCTGATGATATTCGCAAGTACACTCGACTTGACAGCTTGGCGAAGGATATCATCTGTTCCTGCCTATCCAGAGATCAATTCAGGCTCATTATGCATCTTTGCAATGCAAAGCTTATCTGGGACCGAATCTCTGATGTCTATGAAGGTCATCGAACCCGTCATGATCCTTGGTTTGAGGACTTCAAGGAATCTCTCAAAACGATGACTTTCGAACCAGAATCATCATCTTCTGCATCATGTCTCATGGCAAAAGGTGACGAGGTAACCGAATGTTCCTCATCTGAATTCAGTGACTGTGAATCTGATGATGATATTGAACCTAGCTATACCAGACTTGTTTGCATTGCCACCAAACAACAACATGCCTTGGAAAAGGTTCAAAACATGCTAGGTAAAAGTGATGATATGTTGAGTGAAGAAATGGATCGCACTAAAGCCCTGACTGTAAATCTTCAGAGACTTCAGTCTAGGTTTGATAACCTTCAAAGTCATCATAACACTCTCTTATCTGATCATGAGAAACTTTCTTATGAATTTCTTCAAAGAAAGCAAGACCTTGAGAAGCTAAGAGTGAGTTATGAAGATCTTCAGAAGGAGCACGATTCATTACTAGCTCAACAAATCAGCGCTTCTCAGGAAGAATTTGTTCCTCCATGCTTAAAGTGCATTGAACGTGAATCTGCTAATTCCTCCCCTGAATGTTCAAATGCTTCAACCGTTACAAATTCTTCACCTGCCTCTGCTATCACTAATTCCTCATCTGAGGACATTGCTAGTATCACTGACGATGTAGGGCTGAAGGAATTGTACACAATGGGCATGTACAAAAGCCTCAAAGGGCATCAGATTCTTTGTGATGTACTCAAAAAGCAGATCCTCAACAGAAACCCTAGGAAAGAGGGTATTGCTTTTGAGAGGAAACTCAATGCTGATGGAACATATTGGAAGCCTGAGCAGTACCCCAAAACCTCATGGGTTGCTGCAAAGGGACCTCCAGTTGATCCATCTAACTTATCTGGCTTTACATGTGAATCTTCTCATTCTTCTGATGAGTCATTTGACTCCAACTATAAACTGTTCAAAAATCAGAATGGTGAAGTATTTGCTAGATATGTTGGGACTAACTGCAGGAACGGTTCCCCTATGAAGAAAATCTGGGTTCCCAAAAGTTATGTTGAAAGTCTTCAGGTGAATGTCCTCATGACACCACCTATGAAGAATAGGAACCCCAGATCAAACTCTTCATATGGACCTAATTCTTCATATGGATCCAAATCCTCATATGGACCAAATTCCTCACGTGGATCAAATTCCTCAAATGGATCAAAGTCCTCATATGATAATCATCGTGCTAACATTTCTATTTCGCAGGGTAGAGCTAAGGGCTATGAATATGCATATTATTCTTCAAATAATTATGTTCATAAGTCCTCGAAGAATTTCTCTGCTTATTCATATGCTTACCCTAACCCCTCTTATGTGAAACGAAATGGTTTGGCCTCTATGCCACCTTTCTCATATGGTGCTCGCAGAGTGATGGACTCTTTGCCACCCCTTCAGATGTGGGTGGTGAAGAAAAAGAACTAATCTTTTCTGCAGGGTCAGGTCTCCAGACGTGCCTTAACGTCTGAAGAATTTGCTGGGGACCTGACAAAGTTGCCTGAAAGGACGCAGGCTAATCATGATGAAATGAACTTTCATTTCACACGTCCTCATACTGCTATATCTGTTTACTGCTTGATGAAATTCATCTGATGAACTTGATATCATATTCTTCATTGATGAAGCATATGAGATTGTAAGTTACACTAATTCATCTGCAGGATGATCAACCCAAAACCACTGAGTGGGTCCTCGATAGTGGATGTACAAATCACATGACTGGTGACAAGAATCTTTTGATGGATGCTCCCTTATCACCATCACATCTGAAGCACATCATCTTTGCTGACAAAGGCAAAAGTTAGGTATTGGGTCTTGGTAAGGTTGCGATCTCTAAGGATAAACACATGGACAAAGTCATGCTTGTTGAGTCCTTAGGATACAACCTCATGTCAGTCTCAATGCTTTGTGATCTTGATATGGTTGTTGTCTTTGGCAAGTCTCGCTGTGTTGTGATTATGGAAGCTGACAATTCCAAAGTCTTCGAAGGCTTTAGGAGAGGAGACTTGTATATTGTTGATTTCTCTACAGGACTACAACCAGCCATGTGTCTACTTGCAAAAGCTTCAGAAGGCTGGCTATGGCATCGACGACTTGGTCACGCAAGCATGAGGAATTTGCACACGCTTGCGAAGAAGAAGCATGCCATTGGCATTGAGAATGTCAAATTCCTCAAGGATCACTTATGCGGAGCCTATGAAGCTGGAAAAATGACCAAGGCCAAGCATCTAGCGAAGACTATCATGACCACTACTCGTCCATTCGAATTGCTTCACATGGACCTCTTCGGACCTAATCCTTACTCAGTAGTCACTAATGCTGCATCTCTATATGGTTTTGTCATTGTTGATGATTACTCTCGATATACATGGGTACACATTGTTACTTACAAACATGAAGTGCAGGAAGTCTTCAAACGATTTTCCTTGAGGGCTTCAACCAACTTTGGTGTGAAGATCAAGCACATCAGGAGTGACAATGGAACTGAGTTCAAGAATTCCGGTCTTGATGACTATCTTGATGAACTTGGTATTACTCATGAGTTATCTGCTCCCTATACTCCTCAGCAGAATGGCGTCGTGGAGCGCAAGAACAGAACTCTTGTTGAGATGGCTCGCACTATGCTTGATGAATACAAAACGCCTCATCATTTTTGGATTGATGCAATTGATACTGCGTGCCACATCATCAACAGAGTATATCTTCACAAATTCTTCAAAAAGACGGCCTATGAACTCCTCACTGACAAGAAACCCAATGTGAGTTATTTCAAAGTCTTCGGTGCAAAATGTTGGATTAGAGATCCTCACCACAATTCTAAATTTGCACCGAAAGCACATGAAGGTTTTATGCTTGGTTACGGAAAGGACTCGCACACCTACAAAGTCTTCAACAATGCTCTTCACAAGGTTGTTGAAACTGTAGATGTGCGGTTCGATGAAACTAATGGCTCGCAAACAGAGCACCTACCTTCTGTGTTAGATGAACCAGCATCTGAGGATTCTATCAAGTTCAAGGCAACTGAGGATGTCATTCCTACTGAAGAATTTGCTGAAGAATTCGTTCCAGTACGTGAAGAACGTCGAGCTGATGCACCTGAAGATAATGCTGAAGAAAATGCTGATCAAATTCCTCAGCGACAGCCAGTTCATCCCCGCGTTGCAAAAGAAGTACAAGTTGACAAGATCATCGATGACATTGAAGCGCCAGGTCCTCTCACACGCTCAAAAGCTTCACATTTATCTAACTTTTGTGAGCACTATGCTTTTGTCTCTATCACAGAGCCCACTAAGGTAGATGAAGCATTTCTGGAGCCGGAGTGGATTCAGGCTATGCAAGAAGAATTACATCAGTTCGAGCTCAACAATGTCTGGGAACTGGTCAAACGTCCAGATCCTTGCAAGCATAATATCATTGGCACAAAGTGGATCTACCGCAACAAGCAAGATGAAAATGGCCTTGTGGTGAGGAATAAGGCACGACTGGTAGCTCAAGGCTACACACAGGTTGAAGGAATTGATTTCGATGAAACTTTTGCACCTGTTGCTAGACTTGAGGCTATTCGCATATTAATTGCTTATGCTAACCATCATGATATCATCTTATATCAAATGGATGTGAAAAGTGCATTCCTCAATGGTAAGCTTGAGGAAGAAGTATATGTTGCTCAACCCCCAAGTTTTGAAGATCCAAAGAATCCTGACAAAGTCTTCAGACTTAATAAGGCCCTCTATGGCCTCAAGCAAGCCCCTCGGGCGTGGTATGATACATCGAAGGAATTCTTCGTGAAGAATGGCTTCACACCCGGTTCACTTGACCCTACTCTCTTTACTAAATCTTATGATGGTGAACTGTTTGTGTGCCAAATATATGTTGATGATATTATCTTTGGCTGTACTAACCAACGTTATAGTGATGAATTTGCATATATGATGAGTGAGGAATATCAAATGTCTATGATGGGAGAGTTGAAATTCTTCTTAGGTCTTCAAATTCGTCAACAGCGCAATGGCATATTCATATCTCAGGAGAAATACCTCAAAGATGTACTGAGGAAATTCGGCATGCAAGATTGCAAAGGCGTCAAAATTCCTATGCCCACAAATGGCCATCTATGCACTGATGAAAATGGTATTGACTTCGATCACAAGGTATACCGCTCCATGATTGGTTCTTTACTGTACTTATGTGCATCTAGGCCAGATATAATGCTTAGTGTTTGCATGTGTGCCCGATTTCAAGCTGCACCGAAGGAATCACACCATAAGGCTGTGAAACATATTCTTCGATATCTAGCTCACACACCAACACTAGGATTATGGTACCCCAAGGGCTCTGCTTTTGATCTTATTGGATATTCTGACTCTGACTATGGTGGTGATCGAGTGGACCGCAAGTCAACTTTTGGCACTTGTCATTTCCTCGGACGATCTTTGGTCTGTTGGTCCTCGAAGAAACAGAACTGCGTATCACTGTCCACTGCGGAAGCTGAATACATTGCTGCTGGCTCTTGTTGTGCTCAACTGCTTTGGATGAAGCAAACACTCAAGGACTATGGCATCAACGTGAAGAATGTGCCTCTCCTCTGCGACAATGAGAGTGCCATCAAGATTGCTCACAACCCAGTTCAGCACTCGAAGACTAAGCACATTCAGATTCGTCATCATTTTCTTCGTGATCATGTGTTGAAGGGCGACATCTCCATCGAGCACGTGAAGACTGAAGAACAGCTAGCTGATATCTTCACTAAGCCCTTGGATGAGAAGAGATTTAGCAAGTTGCGGTGTGAGGTAAATATCTTAGAATCTTCGAATGTTCTTTGAAAAGGACACACATCCTAACACTTATGCAAAATTGATGACTTAGATGTGCAACACATGAAGAAACGTTTTTCTTCAATCAATGAAGAATAACACTCTAAGTGTGAAGAAATTAATGAAGAATTTGATTCTCAGAACCCTACGACAATTGTACGCGGTGTCTGAAATCATCATTCTTATACGGTGGGTCACGCCACCACAAAAAGTTGAAAATCTTCAATTTGAGTTTTTCCTCAGTTTTGAAATTCTTCAGTTTTTCTTCAAATTCTTCAAATTTTCAAAATCTTCATTGTTTCCTTCGTTTGTCTTCATTGACTATATATATATCTATGAGTTTATGTCCTCTACAGCATTCACTTATAGCTATTTCTTCAAGTTGCTTCTTCTGCTAAGTGAATGTGATCGGACCCTTCCCCCTCTATGACATACTCAACCCAATCTATTCACAAATTATTCATGTGCATTCTATTTGAAACTCGTTCAAAATCTTCACTGAGTCCTTGTCAGCTGAAGAAATTGCTAACGAAACTTTAAAACAAATCTTATCCAGATTTTCGGTGTTGCCGCTCAAACTGTTCCGCATCTCACGATGCATTATTCTATTCACCCACGATCATACACGATCTCCACTACACAGTACATGGGTGACACATGTCGCGTGAAGGAGAAAGGGCAGGGGCACGTTCGTCCTAAATCTTCGGGCAAACAGTTTTTCACCGTGTCTATAAATACCCCTCTCCCCTTCCTCACTTCATTTACTCCGCTCGACCGTTCTCTCTCTCTCGCTCGAGCTCCTCAAACCCTAGCGCCGCCGCTACTCCATCGTCGCCGGTGAGGAAGAGCTTCACTGCCTCGACCTCGTCGCCGTCGTACTCGCGCCGACCACGGAAATCCTCACTCCGCCGCCGCCGTAGCTGTTTTCCTCCGCCGAGTTAGGGCAAGGAAGATCTAACCTGATGAACTTCCCATCTGTTCTTCTCAGTTCGTCGTGTTCTTCACTTTGGGTAATTAAAAGTCACTTTTATTACTCGCTTTGATTCTCAAGCTTTACTGAAAATCTTCAAAGGTGTTTATTCTTCAAATCTTCACACATATGAACACCTCACACGTTATATGCTCTTGATTAGTTTCTCTAAGCATCATTTTTCTTCAAGATTCCTCAATTGTGTGGATTTTCAATCTGTACAACTCTGGAACCTAAGACAAAGAACGCTTAGTGAAATTCCTCAAGGCTCATCTGGTCAAATTCCTCAAAACTTGTTCTTTTCGAAAAACCTTCTGAGAACGCATATGACCTCTCCAAATTCCTCGCACCTATACTCTGTTCACAGGTACTCATGTCTGCTGCTGAATCACTAGGTTCTCATCAACTTAACTCATTTGCAGCATTCCTCAAAGAAAAACTGCATACTTCTTCAGAAAACTCGATTGTTCAAATTCCTCAACTGAAGAATATGGCAGACGGTAAGAAGCCGCAGAAAGGGGGAAAGAAACCCGAGGTTATGACTGCTTTTGAAATCCCTGAAGAAATTTATGCTGACTATTGCACGCCTGATGAAGCAAAATTTGGCAAAGAAAATAAAAATCAGCGCAAGGTGCGCATTCAGAAGATTGAACGGAGATGGGCAAGGGAATGGAGGGAATACAGATATGTGACTCCAAAGTACATGAAGAAATTCGCCCTCAATCCTCCATGCCCAAGAGCTCCATTGGCACCTGGCCAAGTAGCTGACCCCACAAGCATCAAACGTGGTGAGGACTTTCCTGAAGAATGGGCTAAGCGCCAAGCAAAATTGGCAAGACAGGCCAAGGAGGCAGTGAAGAAATTCAATGAGGATTCTGCCACTGCTACTGCTACTGAGGCCTCGGTCAAACCGAGGAAATCCATGCCAAAGAAGCCTGCTCATAAGCCAAGTGCTTCACCAACAGCGCCCTCACGGCCCAGTTCCTCAGCAATGCCCTCACGGCAAATTCCTCACACTGCCATAGCTCCACCAAAGTCCTCAACAACTCCTTCAAAGTCCTCAGCTCCTGTGCATCTGGCTACATGTCAAAGGACTGCTGGTTTCTCGATTGCCTCTGGTGTTTCCGCAAGTTCCTCAGCGGCACCAATTTCATCATCTGGCCCCACACTGATGAAGACCAAAGCAACAGCTGGACGAGGTCCTCGGCCAAGTCCAAAGAAGAAACAGGTCGTATTCCATGTGCCTTCTGATGATGAAGCTTCTGATGAAGAACTTGCAGAAATCATCAGAGACAGACAGGTGAAGGCCGCTAGAGCCAAAGGCACATCTATGCCACTGCTGTTGGATCCGAGGAAAATCCTCGATTACATTGATCTCTGGTACAAGGATCCAAACACCCCAATGCCTGATTTTCTTCTGACCACTAGACAAAGTCATATGTTGACCCATTTCATCACTGAAGAGAAATGGAAGTTTGAAAAGGCAAGAGAGATCAAGAAAACTCAATACAGAAAGGAGAAGCTCCTGAAGAAAAACGTTGTCAGAATGACACCTGAGGAACTTCTCCAGGCTCAGTCTGAAATTCAAGCCCTCAGCGAAGACTTTGATGCCTACTATGCTGATTGGCAAGGAGCTAAAGTAAGATTCGTCAATCTGACGAAGAAATTCACAAATGTTGCAGCCCCATCGCCACAAGAAAATCGTCAGGCTGCAGACTCTACTCAGCCTGCTGAAGAACATGCCAGCACTGCTGATGACTTTCAGCCTGCTGATGAACATGCTCGTTCCAGGGCTGGTGAAGAAATTCCAGCCTCTGAAGAAATTGCCAGGGCATCCACTAGTGGTGCGCCTGAAGAAACTGAAGTTGTTAGGGCAACTGCATCAGTTGCACCTGAAGAAAATCAACCAGATTCCTCAGCTCCATCTGCACCTACACCAACTACAATTCTTCCATGTGCATTCGATGTGAAGAAGACCAAGGCTGCAGAGCGAGCTGCAGTGAAGAAAAGGAAGGCATCAGCTGCGTCAAATTCTTCGGCTGCAAAGAAAATGAAGCCAATGACCAGCTCACTCGAAAATCCAATTGATGCTGTTCCGATTTCCTCCATGCCATCAAAGGACCTTGTTCCTTTTGGAGAAGACTATAAGATCCCAAACGGATCTGATGAAGAAAATCATTCTGCTGCTTCGTCAGAGCAGATTGATGAAGAAATTGAAGTGGACGCAATCCCTTCAACGCCAATCATTTCCTCACCTATGCCTCAGTTAACAGCTGAAGAGGCTGGTGTTGAGGAAATTGAAGATGAAGATGTGGATATTGGCTGCACCACACCTGTGATGAACGATGACTTTTGGGAAAGTCAGCATCCAAATTCTCCACTCTTCACCCCACTCCAACAGATACCTCAGTCCCCTGCACCAACAATTCAAATGGGCTCTGAAGAAACTCATCCCACAACATCTGTCCATGAAGAAATTCCAGCCACTAGTGCTGATGAACCTGGTGCTGCTGATTCTCAGACTGCACCTGTTGAGGAACAAGAAATTCCTCAGCTTGAAGAACCTGAGCTCACGATTCCTGAGGTAGTAATGCAACTCACTGACACCCCTCTGCCAAAGCCAAAGGATCCGTTCTCAAGCAAACAAAAGTTCAAGGCTGAAGATTTCTTTGCCGAGCACGTATTCTTCACAAACTATAATCCATATGATTCTACTCGCATAAGGAAGAGGCATTTCTGGACTGCCAGCCAAGCCAATTTCTATTCCTCAGTGCTTTTCGCCAAAGACAAAGTCTTCGATCATGCACATATTCCTCATGTGGACATGGAATCTTTGCCCGGCTTTGAGCCAGTCCTCAGTGTTCTTCACGACGCAGGACTCCTGAATTTCTGCATTGATATCTGTGACTGGAATGAAGAACTCATTCTTCAATTCTATGCAACTTTGCACATCACCGGAGACGCTGATGACGTGAACTCATGGGTGTTGGACTGGATGTCTGAAAACACTCACTACAAGGCACCAGCAACTGAATTGCTTCGTGTCCTTCCTCTTAGTCCTCCACTTGATGGTGCTCGTTGCATCTACAATGAACCAGAACTGTCAGATCACTATATGCAAGTACTGATGAAGCCTTTGAAGCCAAGGCAGGCCCCACGAACCAAATTCCTCGTCAAGGAATTACTCTATGTGCCTCGGACTGTCTATCGAATTCTGACGAAGACAATGAGTCCTATCAAAGGCCACGACTCAAATGATGAAGAAGTTGTTGGCATCATGAAGAATATGCTCTTCAACATCATTCATGGCGTTCCAGTCAACTTCCATGATTTCTTCATGAGGACTCTGGCCAATATTGCTATGTCACCATTCGAGCTGAAGCCCTATGCTCCTTGGATTATGAGATTCATCAGGGCAAGATCTTCACTGAATTACAAAGATGACACTCTGAACCACGGTAGCTACTTGCCTCCCATTGAAGTCCTCAAACGGACAGTTTCATCAGCTGATGATAAAGGCAAGGCCGCTGCTGTGATCGATGAAGGCATTCGTCCATTGGATGGTTAATTTCGCAAGTCTGCATCTTACTCTACCAATGACGATTCTGCCACACATGACTCTGCCGCAAATACCTCAGCCAAGCAAAGTCCTCAAGCCACAGCTCCCAGGGTGATGACTGATCGTGAGTTACTCCTCAGTCTTCATCAGAAGGTTGATCGCAATCATAACTGGGTAAAGCGTCAGTTTAGTTCAATTCTTCACAACATGACCTTAACACACAATGTAGTGAAGAAAAACCAATACTACCTCCATGAAACCTTCAACCGTACCTGGGCTGTTCTCTCTCATGTCTACAGCACTGCAGATCTGAAGAAAATGGGTCTCAAGGAAGAATTTGACTGGTCTGCACCTCCACCGAAGAAATTCAAGAAGGTCAAAGTTCCTTCCTTGGTGGCCAGCTCCTATTCTTCATCACTCGAGACTGATGAGTATGAAGATTTGGATGACACTGTGGCAGGCCCTGCTACAACAAACAACCCCAACAACGCTGGCGCTCCTCCATCAACTTGATATTCTTCAGGGGCGTTAGTCCTCAGTTTTGATCCTTTTGGTCATTTGATGACAAAGGGGGAGAAATCTGAGTTAGTCTTCAAGCGGGTTTATATTAAGGGCATTTTTTTAAGTTACAACTCTCGTTCTTCAGAAACTTTTATTTGGATCGAGTTGTAATCTTAAACCCGATGGTGCGCTGATACTTTTGTTGCATTATGCTTTGCATGCTTATTCCTCGTTAATGACATTGCACGCATGCTGAATATCATCAGGCACCATATTTCATCATGCATTTCAAATTCTTCATATTATATATCAAATGCATGTATGAATTACAAGATATAGGGGGAGATCTCCATGATTTAACTCTTCAAGTGTGCATTGCTTCAAAAGCAAATTCCTCACTATGCACATCTTCAGGGGGAGTTCTACTATATCTTGTAATCAAATTCCTCAATATCAGTGTATACACTTCATATGTTTATCCCCGTTGAAAACTTAACCTATGTTGTCATCAATCACCAAAAAGGGGGAGATTGTAAGTGCATCTAGTGCCCCTTAGTGATTTTGGTGTATTGAAGACTTATAGGTTAAGGGACTAATGCGTTTGTGAGTATACACAAGTCTATAAGTCTATGAGGAGTTTGATATTTACAGAGAAAGTCGACCCCTAAAAATGAAGTTCTTCAACTGAAGACTTTGATATTCTGAAGACTTTCTAAAGACTTTGAAAGTGAAGAAATTAGTGTATCCGTGAAGACTTGATATTCATGCGAGGAATATGAAGCTTGAAGACTTTCGTTTTCATAGTTTTGTTTTTCTCTTTCTTGAGTCATAGGAAACACCGTACTGTTAAAGGGGGTCGAGGAAATACTAAGGAAAAATTTCCATGTGATGCTCAACTCAAAATCCTACACCTACCAATCCCTTCGAGTGAAGCCTTTGGAAATCTCATACAGTTCAGTCACTTTCTTCAGTGACAGAGACGAAGTTCTTTTGGTCGCTGATGAATTTGCTCTGACTGAGGAGTTAGGAATTCGCCAGTGCGGATTGCCTACACAGTGAGGAACATGATAGCCCTAAGGAACTTGAGAGTCAAATTTCCGACCGTTGCTGTGCTGGGCGCCAGCTGTCCCAAAATATCTTATCCACCTAACAGTCATTATCATTGAGGGGCATTTATGTCTTATCATGTCGGGCTGCTCCCTAGGCTATAAATAGCCGCCCCCTACAACCACTAGCTGGTTGGCTGCTCCGAGATAACTTGACACTTGTCATTTGAGAGCAACCCATCCTCCGAGGACTTTGAGCGAAAATCATCGAGTGAGGAAAATCCCAAAAACCCAAACACCTCCAAACCCAAAGTGATTGAGCATCATTGAAGAAATTGATCCTGCGTGGATCCGACGCTTGTTACCTTTGAAGACTGTGCTTCTTCCAGACGGTTAGGCGTCAAGGTCTAGAGCATCCAAGAGGAATTGTGGATTGCCGAGTGACCAAGTCTGTGAAGGTTTGGAAGTCGCCTGAAGACTTACCACGAGTGATTGGACGAGATCTGCATGATCTTAGTTCAAGGAGAATACGGTGAGGACTGGGTGTCCTGAGCTGCGTGCTCAGAGACTGGGTGTCCGGGACTGCATGTCCTCGAGTTTAAATACTCAGCCGCTCCAACCAGACGTACAACTGAGACAGCAGTTGGAACTGGTCTACCAAATCATTGTCTTCACCAACCTAACTGGTTCTATTTCCTCAACCCTTTCATTTCCTCATTACTGGGTTGAGTGTTTGTTCATATCTGTGTTTGAAGACTTTGACTGAAGACTTTCTCAATTTCCTCAGTTCAATTTCTTCAGTCTGTTTGTCTTCATCTTGTGTTATCCTGTGATTACGCTTTCTGTACTCTGTGCTAGTCTTCATTTCATCATGATGACCATGCTTGTATTCTGTTATGATTACTTCTGAGTACTTATTCCGCTGCTAATATGTTACGGCCCAGATGTAACTTTCCCTATTTGTACTCCAACTCTTGCCGTTTCCGGTGTCAAGTTATATTTATTTCTCGGGTTCGGGTCTTTGTCTCCATGTGTTGTTTTCGTTTTCATGCATCTCATACCATGTCATCATGTGCATTGCATTTGCATACGTGTTCATCTCATGCATTCGAGCATTTTCCCCGTTGTCCGTTTTGCATTCCGGCGCTTCGTTCTCCTCCGGTGGTCATTTCTAGCTTTCTTTCGTGTTTGGGAATTAAACATTTCCGGATTGGACCGAGACTTGCCAAGCGGCCTTGGTTTACTACAGGTAGACCACCTGTCAAGTTTCGTACCTTTTGGACTTCGTTTGATAGTCCAACGGTTAACCGAGGGACCGAAAAGGCCTCGTGTGTGTTGCAGCCCAACACCCCCCAAATTTGTTCCAAAACCCACCAAACTCTGATCCATGTCCTAGATCGTTCGATCACGATCGCGTGGGCGAAAACCGCACCTCATTTGGACTCTCCTACCTCCACTTATGCCTATATATACACCCCCCCTTTCGGATCTCACATTCCTCCCCGTCCTCCTCCGAAAAAAAACAGATCAACCCCCGCCACCGACGGACGTGTCCGGTTCGGACCGGACAACGTCCGCCGCCGCCTCCCGTCCAGTCCGCGCGCGCCACGTGGGCCGCGGCCACATCGCCGCCG
>NC_057795.1:513559140-513568452 GCF_018294505.1 Triticum aestivum
CCCCGCCGACGCTCCCCTCCGTCCTCGGCGCCCGTGCCCGCCGCCTCGCCCTCGCCGGACCGCTGCTTCCTCTGCCTCCGGTGAAGCTCCGGTGTGAACAGTGCCCAAGTCCGGCGACCTCGAAGTCCGTGCCCGCGGGATCCCGATCTGGATCCAGATCTGATTTTTGAGCGGTTGATTTTTCCCCCAAACCCTAGCTCATGATGCTTACTTTGACTTCTCATATCTCCGCATCCGTAGCTCCGTTTTAGGCATATGATATATCAAAATCTTCGTCTCGACATGTACATCATGTCATTCCATTGCATCATTTGCATTTGAGGTCATTTTGATGCCCAAAATGCTGTTAGAAGAAGGCTTCGTGAGTAGATTGCAAATCCGTTAGTTCATCTTGCACTTTTGTCATATTTGCTATGTTTAATTCGTGCATGATATGCCTGTGCCCCTTTGGGATGAATTGTTAAGCATCTTGTCTTCTTTCCAGAGGTGCCACCCATGCATTTTTAGGATGTGTGTGTTGTCTTGTGCGAGCTTGCGAAGAGAGGTACCTGAGATTGATGATTTCAGGGACTTCGTGATTTTCACTAAGTCTGGGATATTTTAGTTCATGATGCTATATGTCCAGCTTGTTTCCTAGTGATCCGTGCCTCTTTTGAGGATGATCAGTAAGGGAGTTTTGATGTTTATGTTATGCTCAATCCATCCATATCTTTGTTTGCATATGTGGAGTGCTCTAGGTTGACTCAATCGAGCTCAACTTTTGCTTCGTTGTTAATCTGGGCGGATCGTCAACTCGTTTGCGATTTCGCCGGTGCTATTGTTAGTGATACATGCATGCTATGCCTTTGTTCTTGCCATGTGTAGCCAGCATATTGTGCCTTCTTGCTGGCTATATGCTTTCCTTGCCATGACTTGCACCGTAGTGAGTGCATCGAGCTTGTTTACATACCTTCACGAGTTAAATTTCTGCATGTCTCAGTTTTCACCAAGTCTGAAAACTGATTGTGTTTTAGCTATGTTCGTGTGCCCGTTAATATATTTTGTGATCCCTTTTGGCCCCAGGTCACTTTGGGTGTTTTGTTAAGCTTGTTGAGTAGCTCCATGCCATGTTCTTACTTGTCATGTTCAGGTCATCTATCATGTTGTTTTGCTGCTCCGAAGAGAGCATCGTGATCTGAAATTTCAGACTAGTGTTAATTTCACTAAGTCTGGAATCTGTTTTGCATTTGCGTTTTAGCCATGCTTGTTTGAACCTCATAATGGATGAATTGGCCATGGCTCAGTGCTAGTATTTTTTAACCATCTTGTGTACATCACTGCCATGTATTTTGTTTTCATGTTTGGTGGCTGTAGCATGTTCATTTCGTTGCATTTAGGAGCCTACTTGCTGTATATCGCAGATCGGTTCGTTTCGTAAAACGCTCGCCATTTCCAAACCATAGCTCCGATTCCAATGATCTTTATATCGTTTTCAAGCGATTTCATCCCCTCTATCCAGTGGCACACTTGGTTTTCCAAGTTGATGCCAGGTTCATGCATTTCCTGTCATATCTTGCATTTTGCATCCCGCATCGCATCCCGCATAGCATATCGTCATTTCATCATATTGCTTTGTCTTGCCCGTGGTTGATTGTATCCTTGTTGCTTGTTTGTCTTGTTGGGTAGAGCCGGGAGACGAGTTCGCTACCGAGGAGCCCGTTGAGTTTGCTTGTGAGGATCCAGTCAACTCTGACAACTGTGCAGGCAAGATGATCATACCCTCGAAATCACTACTATCTTTGCTATGCTAGTTTGCTCGCTCTTTTGCTTTGCCACTGCTACGATGCCTACCTTTTGCTTGTCAGCCTCCCAATTGCCATGTGGATCCTCTAACCCACCATTGTCCTAGCAAACCGTTGATTGGCTATGTTACCGCTTTGCTCAGCCCTTCTTATAGCGTTGTTAGTTGCAGGTGAAGATTGGAGCCGTTCCTTGTTGGAACATTTATTTTTCTTGTTGGGATATCATTATATTGCTATGTTGTCTTAATGCATCTATATACTTGGTAAAGGGTGGAAGGCTCGGCCTCTCGCCTAGTGTTTTGTTCCACTCTTGCCGCCCTAGTTTCCGTCATATCGGTGTTATGTTCCCGGATTGTTGCGTCCCTTATGCGGTTGGGTTATAATGGGAACCCCTTGATAGTTCGCCTTGATTAAAGCTTTTCCAGCAATGCCCAACATTAGTTTTACCATTTGCCACCTAGCCTCTTTTTCCCTTGGGTTTCCGGAGCCCGAAGGTCATCTTATTTTAACCCCCCCCCCTCGGGATTTGTCGGCACATTCGGGCGGTGTTGCTGGTCTTGTTTTAACCTGTCGAATTGTCTTGTTGTACCGGGTTGCCGAGTCTGATCGGTGTGTCTCGGGTGGAGGTCTATTCCTTCGTTGACCGTGAGAGCTTGTCATGGGCTAAGTTGGGACCCCCCTGCAGGGATTGAACTTTCGAAAGCCGTGCCCGCGGTTATGGGCAGATGGGAATTTGTTAATGTCCGGTTGTAGATTACTTGAACTAAACTTAATTAGAATGAATCAACCGTGTGTGTTACCGTGATGGCCCCTTCTCGGCGGAGTCCGGGAAGTGGACACGGTGTTGGAGTTATGCTTGCGCAGGATGTTCCTTTAGCTTCTCGCTCGTGCTTCGCCTTCTCTTCTCGCTCTCTTTTGCGTATAAGTTAGCCACCACATATGCTAGTCGCTTGCTGCAGCTCCACATATATTTGCCTTATCCATTCCTATGAGCTTAAATAGTTTTGATCGCGAGGGTGCGAGATTGCTGAGTCCCTGTGGCTCACGGATACTATAACTCCAGATGCAGGTCCAGGTGATTTCGCTCCAGGTGACGAGTACGAGCTCAAGTGGGAGTTCGACGAGGACTCTCAGCGTTATTATGTTTCCTTTCCCGATGATCAGTAGTGGTGCCTAGTTGGGGATCGATTCAGGGCCTTGTCGCACGTTGGGTTCTTTTCTATTTTGGCGCCGTAGTCGGGCCATGAGTGTTTGTTTGATGGATGTTATTTATGTACTCTGATGTGATGTGGCGAGTGTAAGCCAACTATGTTATCTCCCCCTTTTATTATATATTACATGGGATGTTGTAATGATTGCCTGACTTGCGACATTGCTTTCAATGCGGTTATGCCTCTAAGTTGTGCCTCGACACGTGGGAGCTATAGCCGCATCGAGGGTGTTACAAGTTGGTAATCAGAGCCTTCCCCGACCTTAGGAGCCCCCATTGCTTGATCGTTTTTAGCAGCCGAGTTGTGTCTAAAAAAATGTTTTGAGTCCTTAGGAATTATATATCGGAGAGCTTAGGAATTCTTTTTACTTCCCAGCCTCCTCATCGCTCTGGTCAGGCATCCTGACGTAGAGTTTGACTCTTCTCTTCTCAAATTTCACGAATTTTTTTTAGGATCACGCGAGTATCTTGGTTTTGTTCCGATGGTTTTGTGACGAGAACATTGTTCTTGGTGCCTCCTGTCTTTAGGGGTTGTGGCAGTGTCCCAGGGAGTTGAGCTCCGAGGTGTTGTCGTCACAATTTTATCGTTGCAATTCTGGTATACTTGAGATATGTGCGCGACATCGGAAATCTCTTTTATGCAGTTCGTTGGTGAGATAACCTCGACGCCACCCAGTACTGGGGCGGGAGTCCGGGAGTATCGCCATAACTTGTATAACGGATGCTTTTCGAAGGTTGAGGTAGATGGTTTCCAAAGTTTTTCTTGGTTATGTGTTGAAGGATGGATACAGCTGGATGTAGGATTTGCTAGTTTGGGTGAGATATTATGCTTCCCCTGTATCCCCAACACCTGATTGCATAACCGGAAAGGTTCGGGAGTTTCATAGGTGGGAATTCTAGTAGCTCTAGTTCTTCTTCCACGGATATTGGTTTGAGATTGGGATTTCTTACCGATTATTCGTTCTTGATCCGTACCTTGTTGAATTATTTCTCTACCTTAATTCTACGTGGCTTCTCAATTTATGGATATGTGACCATTTGAAGAGGAATGCATTCGTTCATTTTGTTCGGATGTGAAGACTATATGTTGCAATTTTCATTCCGTTGGATTCAGCTTCTATATTGTTGTCTATCAATGTGCTAATGGTGGTCAACCTCTTCAGGATGGCTCCTCCAACGCGCACGACTCCGACTCCTGATCCGCCTCCACCTCCGCCTCCTCCGGAAGCATGGCAAGCTGTGATGGCTGCTACTAATGCAAATACACAGTTGATCATGCAAATCCTCCAAGAGCGGAATCAAGGCAGTCAAGGGAATCAAGGAAACAATCAGCACCATTTTGCTACACTGAACCAGTTCCTCACAAATGGCCCAAAGACGTTCAGCGGTTGTGTTGAGGCTACCGATGCTGACGATTGGCTAGTGGATCTGGGCAAGCATTTTGAATGCAGCAACGTCAGGCCTGAAGATTTCGTCAAGTTCGCTTCTTTCCAGCTCAAAGATCAGGCTGCAGAGTGGTTCCAGCAGTACAAGGATTCCAGAGGTGGACGTGTTATCACTTGGGACAATTTCCGTCAAGATTTCCGCGCTCATCACATCCCTCAAAGTGTGGTTGAGAGTAAGCATCAGGAATTCCGCAATCTGAAGCAAGGCTCTTTGTCTGTCTATGACTACAACAAGTTGTTCCAGAAGCTCGCCCGTTTTGCCAAGCAGGATGTTCCTGATGAGAAGAGCATGATCTATCAGTTCAGGGGTGGTCTTCGTGAGGAAATTCAGCTCGCTCTTGTCCTCTTTGAGCCGTTGAGATACGATGAGTTCTACAACATGGCACTAAAACAAGAGGCGGCTTAGTTGAGGTGTGATGCTTCCAGGAAGCGTGCCAGAGATGTTACTCCTTCTTCCTCTACTCAAGTGGCCAAGCAGCAGAAGTATTGGCTTCCTCCTCCTCCGTTCCGTCAGCCGTTTTAGCAGAAGAGCAAAGGTGGCAGTGGTTTCTCCCACCCACCCAACCCAGGTTTTCAGAACAAGGCTTCGTCTCAAGCTCCAAGACCGAGTGCTCCGTATCACCGTCCGCTTTCAGAGGTCACGTGCAACAAGTGCCAACAGAAGGGTCACTATGCCAACAAGTGTACCAACCAGAGGCGTCTTCCTCCTCCTCCTCCTGTCAGATCGGCAAGTACAGCTGTGGTCAAGCACAATCCCAAGCACGCCAAGGTCAATATGGTGAATGCAGCTCAGGCAGAGGACTCGTCAGATGTGATCATGGGTAACCTTCCTGTTAACGATGTTCCTGCAAAAGTTCTTTTTGACACGGGTGCATCGCATTGCTTCATTTCCAAACCTTTTGCATCAAAGTATGAGTGTGATTATCAGTATCTGCAAAGTTCCTTGCAAGTTGTGTCACCGGGCAAGCAGATGGCAGCTAACACCTGCGTCCCTGAGGTTACTATCACATTGGGTGACTACAAGTTCCTTTCTTCCCCAATTGTTCTCGGTAACTCGGATATTGATCTTATTCTCGGAATGGATTGGCTTTCTAAGCACAAGGCACATCTTGACTGTGCTGCCAGGCAGATTCAATTGACTCATTCGTCTGAGGATGTCATTGTCTTTGCCGCTCGGGATAATACCATCCGGTTGTTTTCTCTCAATGAGAAGGGTGAATTGGATGCCATCTCTCAAATTCCTGTCGTTTGCGAATATCAAGGCATCTTTCCAAAAGTGCTCCCAGGAATGCCTCCGCACCGGCCAGTTGAATTCGTTATTGAACTTGAGCCTGGCACGGAACCTGTGTGCAAACGTCCTTACAAGCTCGGACCTGAAGAGTTGAAGGAGCTGAAGAAACAACTCGATGAGCAAGAAAGATTGGGTCTCATTCGGCCTAGTACTTCTCCGTGGGGTTGTGGTGTTCTTTTTGTGAAGAAGAAGGATGGATCGAGTCGACTTTGTGTTGATTACCGTCCAGTAAACAAGAAGACCATCAAGAACAAATACCCACTTCCCAACATCAATGAGCTGTTCGAACAACTCAGGGGTGCTCAAGTATTCTCCAAGCTTGATCTCCGTATGGGTTATCATCAGATTCGTATTCGTGAGCAAGATATTCCCAAGACGGCGTTCAGAACAAGCTTTGGTTCATATGAATACACCGTCATGTCTTTTGGCCTCGCCAACGCTCCTCCGACGTTCTCTCGCATGATGAACTTCATCTTCAGCCCCTACACCAATGACTTCGTTTTGGTCTATCTCGACGACATTCTGGTTTTCTCGACGAACAAGGAAGATCATGCCAAGCACTTGCGTTTGGTTCGTGACAAGCTCAGGGAACATCAGTTCTACGCCAAGTTCTCCAAGTGTGAATTTTGGCTCGATGAGGTTCTTTATCTTGGTCATATCATCTCTGCCAAGGGCATTTCCGTGAATCCTGAGAAGGTGTCTGCAATTGTGAATTGGGAACCTCCTCAGAACGTAAAGCAACTCCGCAGTTTCCTCGGTCTCGCAAGCTATTGCAGAAGATTCGTTGAAAACTTTTCTAAGATCGCCAAGCCTCTCTCAAATCTTCTTCAGAAGCACATCAAGTACGTTTGGTCTCCGGAGTGTGATATTGCTTTCAACACTTTGAAAGAGAAATTGATCACTGCTCCAGTTCTGACTCCGCCTGATGAAACCAAGCCGTACGAGGTCTTTTGTGATGCCTCTCTCCAAGGTCTCGGTGCTGTACTGATGCAAGAGAAGAAAGTTGTCGCTTATACCTCTCGCCAGTTGAAGCCTAATGAGAAGAACTACCCCACTCATGATCTCGAGTTGGCGGCAGTGGTGCATGCTCTTTTGACTTGGAGACATCTTCTATTGGGAAGGAAAGTGGATATTTTCACTGATCACAAGAGTCTCAAGTACATCTTCACTCAGCCTAATCTCAACCTCAGGCAGACTCGATGGGTCGAAATGATTCAAGAGTACAATCCGAGTATCGAGTATACTCCAGGCAAGGCTAATGTGATTGCTGACGCTTTGAGCAGAAAAGCATATTGCAACAGTCTGATTCTCAAGCCTTATCAACCCGAGCTTTGTGAAGCTTTCCGCAAGCTGAATCTGCAAGTTGTTCCTCAAGGTTTCCTCGCCAACCTTCAAGTTTCTCCTACCTTGGAAGACCAGATTCGCCAAGCCCAGCTTCTTGATGATATGGTGAAGAAGGTGAAGATTGGTATTGCAAAGAGTCAGTCCAAGTACAAGTGCTACCGACTTGATGACAAGGACACTCTCTTCTTCGAGGATCGAATTGTTGTGCCCAAACGTGAACTTCGTAAGGTGATCATGAACGAGGCTCACAATTCTCTCCTCTCCATCCACCCTGGGAGTACGAAGATGTATCAGGACCTCAAGCAAGCTTATTGGTGGACTCGAATGAAGCGCGAGATCGCTCAATTCGTGAATGAATGTGATGTCTGCAGAATAGTGAAGGCAGAACACCAAAGGCCAGCTGGTCTCCTCCAACCTCTTGCCATTCCAGAATGGAAGTTTGACCACATTGAAATGGACTTCGTGACTGGGTTTCCAAAGTCCAAGCGTGGCAATGATGCTATATTTGTTGTCATCGACAAGCTCACCAAAGTGGCTCATTTTCTGCCTATCAAAGAGTCGATCACTGCAGCTCAATTGGCGGAACTCTATACCTCTCGCATTGTCTCTCTGCACGGTATTCCTCAAGTGATATCTTCAGACCGTGGCAGCATCTTTACCTCCAAGTTTTGGGATTCTTTTCAGAAGGCCATGGGCACCAACATCCGCTTCAGCACAGCTTCCATCCTCAAACAAGCGGTCAAGTCGAGCGTGTCAACCAAATTCTTGAAGATATGCTCAGGGCTTGTGTGATCTCCTTCGGCATGAAGTGGGAGGACTGTCTTCCTTATGCTGAATTCTCATACAACAACAGCTTTCAAGCAAGTTCGGGCAAGGCCCCATTTGAAATTCTGTATGGCAGGAAGTGCCGTACCCCTCTCAACTGGTCTGAAACCGGTGAACGTCAGCTGCTGGGTAATGACTTAATCACAGAAGCAGAAGAAATGTGCAAAGTCATTCGTGATAACCTCAAAGCAGCCCAATCCCACCAGAAGTGCTACTATGATAGTAAGCACCGTGAATTGGCTTTCGAGATCGGAGATCATGTTTACCTCCGCGTCTCTCCCATGAAAGGTACTCGTCGCTTCGGTATCAAAGGGAAGCTTGCCCCTAGATACGTGGGACCTTTCAAGATTGTCAGCAAGAGAGGCGACCTCGCCTATCAACTCGAGCTTCCTTCAAACTTTGCAAATGTTCATGATGTGTTCCATGTCTCTCAGCTTCGAAAGTGCTTCAAGACTCCTGGCCGCACCGTCAACTTCGAGGACATTGAGCTCCAAGAAGATCTCTCTTATCGTGAGCACCCAGTTGCTATTCTTGAAGAGACTGAACACAAGACTCGCAACAAGTCAATCAAATTTCTCAAAGTTAAGTGGTCACACCATTCCGACCGTGAAGCTACCTGGGAACGCGAGGATCACCTCCGTTTTGAGTACCCGGAGTTCTTTCAGTCCTAGATCTCGGGACGAGATCTTTTCGTAGTGGTGGAGTGTTGTAACGCCCCAGATGTAACTTTCCCTATTTGTACTCCAACTCTTGCCGTTTCCGGTGTCAAGTTATATTTATTTCTCGGGTTCGGGTCTTTGTCTCCATGTGTTGTTTTCGTTTTCATGCATCTCATACCATGTCATCATGTGCATTGCATTTGCATACGTGTTCATCTCATGCATTCGAGCATTTTCCCCGTTGTCCGTTTTGCATTCCGGCGCTTCGTTCTCCTCCGGTGGTCATTTCTAGCTTTCTTTCGTGTTTGGGAATTAAACATTTCCGGATTGGACTGAGACTTGCCAAGCGGCCTTGGTTTACTACCGGTAGACCAACTGTCAAGTTTCGTACCTTTTGGACTTCGTTTGATAGTCCAACGGTTAACCGAGGGACCGAAAAGGCCTCGTGTGTGTTGCAGCCCAACACTCCCCAAATTTGTTCGAAAACCCACCAAACTCTGCTCCATGTACTAGATCGTTCGATCACGATCGCGTGAGCGAAAACCGCACCTCATTTGGACTCTCCTAGCTCCACTTATGCCTATATATACACCACCCCTTTCGGATCTCAGATTCCTCCCCGTCCTCCTCCGAAAAAAAAACAGATCAAACCCAGCCACCGACGGACGTGTCCGGATCGGACCGGACAACGTCCGCCGCCGCCACCCGTCCAGTCCGCGCGCGCCACGTGGGCCGCGCCCACATCGCCGCCGCCGGG
>NC_057795.1:513569470-513574780 GCF_018294505.1 Triticum aestivum
GCCACGCCTCGCCGACCCCATCGACGCTCCCCTCCGTCCTCGGCGCCCGTGCCCGCCGCCTCGCCCTCGCCGGACCGCTACTTCCTCTGCCTCCGGTGAAGCTCCGGTGTGAACAGTGCCCAAGTCCGGCGACCTCGAAGTCCGTGCCCGCGGGATCCCGATCTGGATCCAGATCTGATTTTTGAGCGGTTGATTTTTCCCCCCGAACCCTAGCTCATGATGCTTACTTTGACTGCTCATATCTCCGCATCCGTAGCTCCGTTTTAGGCATATGATATATCAAAATCTTCGCTTGACATGTACATCATTTCATTCCATTGCATCATTTGCATTTGAGGTCATTTTGCCCAAAATGCTGTTAGAAGAAGGCTTCGTGAGTAGATTGCAGATCCGTCAGTTCATCTTGCACTTTTGTCATTTTTGCTATGTTTAATTCGTGCATGATATGCCTGTGCCCCTTTGGGATGAATTGTTAAGCATCTTGTCTTCTTTCCAGAGGTGCCACCCATGCATTTTTAGGATGTGTGTGTTGTCTTATGCAAGCTTGCGAAGAGAGGTACCTGAGATTGCTGATTTCAGGGACTTAGTGATTTTCACTAAGTCTGGGATATTTTAGTTCATGATGCTATATGTCCAGCTTGTTTCCTAGTGATCCGTGCCTCTTTTGAGGATGATCAGTAAGGGAATTTTGATATTTATGTTATGCTCAATCCATCCATGTCTTTGTTTGCATATGTGGAGTGCTCTAGGTTGACTCAATCGAGCTCAACTTTTGCTTCGTTGTTAATCTGGGCGGATCGTCAACTCGTTTGCGATTTTGCCGGTGCTATTGTTAGTGATCCATGCATGCTATGCCTTTGTTCTTGCCATATGTAGCCAGCATATTATGCCTTCTTGCTGGCTATATGCTTTCCTTGCCATGACTTGCACCATAGTGAGTGCATCGAGCTCGTTTACATACCTTCACGAGTTAAATTTCTGCATGTCTCAGTTTTCACCAAGTCTGAAAACTGATTGTGTTTTAGCTATGTTCGTGTGCCCATTAATATATTTTATGATCCCTTTTGGCCCCAGGTCACTTTGGGTGTTTTGTTAAGCTTGTTGAGTAGCTCCATGCCATGTTCTTACTTGTCATGTTCAGGTCATCTATCATGTTGTTTTGCTGCTCCGAAGAGAGCATCGTGATCTGAAATTTCAGACTAGTGTTAATTTCACTAAGTCTGGAATCTGTTTTGCATTTGCGTTTTAGCCATGCTTGTTTGAACCTCATAATGGATGAATTGGCCGTGGCTCAGTGCTAGTCTTTTGTTAACCATCTTGTGTACATCACTGCCATGTATTTTGTTTTCATGTTTGGTGGCTGTAGCATGTTCATTTCGTTGCATTTAGGAGCCTACTTGCTGTATATCGCAGATCGGTTCGTTTCGTAAAACGCTCGCCATTTCCAAACCGTAGCTCCGATTCTAATGATCTTTATATCATTTTCAAGCGATTTCATCCCCTCTATCCAGTGGCACACTTGGTTTTCCAAGTTGATGCCAGGTTCATGCATTTCCTGTCATATCTTGCATTTTGCATCCCGCATCGCATCCCGCATAGCATATCATCATTTCATCATATTGCTTGGTCTTGCCCATGGTTGATTGTATCCTTGTTGCTTGTTTGTCTTGTTGGGTAGAGCCGGGAGACGAGTTCGCTACCGAGGAGCCCGTTGAGTTTGCTTGTGAGGATCCAGTCAACTCTGACAACTGTGCAGGCAAGATGATCATACCCTCGAAATCACTACTATCTTTGCTATGCTAGTTTGCTCGCTCTTTTGCTTTGCCACTGCTACGATGCCTACCTTTTGCTTGTCAGCCTCACAATTGCCATGTTGATCCTCTAACCCACCATTGTCCTAGCAAACCGTTGATTGGCTATGTTACCGCTTTGCTCAGCCCTTCTTATAGCGTTGTTAGTTGCAGGTGAAGATTGGAGCCGTTCCTTGTTGGAACATTTATTTTTCTTGTTGGGATATCATTATATTGCTATGTTGTCTTAATGCATCTATATACTTGGTAAAGGGTGGAAGGCTCGGCCTCTCGCCTAGTGTTTTGTTCCACTCTTGCCGCCCTAGTTTCCGTCATATCGGTGTTATGTTCCCGGATTGTTGCGTCCCTTACGCGGTTGGGTTATAATGGGAACCCCTTGATAGTTCGCCTTGATTAAAGCTTTTCCAGCAATGCCCAACATTAGTTTTACCATTTGCCACCTAGCCTCTTTTTCCCTTGGGTTTCCGGAGCCCGAAGGTCATCTTATTTTAACCCCCCCGGGCCAGTGCTCCTCTGAGCGTTGGTTCAAACTAGAGTCCTGTGCAGCGCCCCCTCGGGGAAACTCGAGGTTTGGTTTTAGTTGTATGGAGCACTCATCTGAGTGTGCCCTGAGAAAGAGATATGTGCAGCTCCTATCGGGATTTGTTGGCACATTCGGGCGGTGTTGCTGGTCTTGTTTTAACCTGTCGAATTGTCTTGTTGTACCGGGTTGCCGAGTCTGATCGGTGTGTCTCGGGTGGAGGTCTATTCCTTCGTTGACCATGAGAGCTTGTCATGGGCTAAGTTGGGACCCCCCTGCAGGGATTGAACTTTCGAAAACCGTGCCCGCGGTTATGGGCAGATGGGAATTTGTTAATGTCCGGTTGTAGATTACTTGAACTAAACTTAATTAAAATGAATCAACCGTGTGTGTTACCGTGATGGCCCCTTCTCGGCGGAGTCCGGGAAGTGGACACGGTGTTGGAGTTATGCTTGCGCAGGATGTTCCTTTAGCTTCTCGCTCGTGCTTCGCCTTCTCTTCTCGCTCTCTTTTGCGTATAAGTTAGCCACCACATATGCTAGTCGCTTGCTGCAGCTCCACATATATTTGCCTTATCCATTCCTATGAGCTTAAATAGTTTTGATCGCGAGGGTGCGAGATTGCTGAGTCCATGTGGCTCACGGATACTATAACTCCAGATGCAGGTCCAGGTGATTTCGCTCCAGGTGACGAGTACGAGCTCAAGTGGGAGTTCGACGAGGACTCTCAGCGTTATTATGTTTCCTTTCCCGATGATCAGTAGTGGTGCCTAGTTGGGGATCGATTCAGGGCCTTGTCGCACGTTGGGTTCTTTTCTATTTTGGCGCCGTAGTCGGGCCATGAGTGTTTGTTTGATGGATGTTATTTATGTACTCTGATGTGACGTGGCGAGTGTAAGCCAACTATGTTATCTCCCCCTTTTATTATATATTACATGGGATGTTGTAATGATTGCCTGACTTGCGACATTGCTTTCAATGCGGTTATGCCTCTAAGTCGTGCCTCGACACGTGGGAGCTATAGCCGCATCGAGGGCGTTACAAGTTGGTAATCAGAGCCTTCCCCGACCTTAGGAGCCCCCATTGCTTGATCGTTTTTAGCAGCCGAGTTGTGTCTAAAAAAATGTTTTGAGTCCTTAGGAATTATATATCGGAGAGCTTAGGAATTCTTTTTACTTCCTAGCCTCCTCATCGCTCTGGTAAGGCATCCTGACGTAGAGTTTGACTCTTCTCTTCTCAAATTTCACGATTTTTTTTAGGATCACGCGAGTATCTTGGTTTTGTTCCGATGGTTTTGTGACGAGAACATTGTTCTTGGTGCCTCCTGTCTTTAGGGGTTGTGGCAGTGTCCCGGGGAGTTGAGCTCCGAGGTGTTGTCGTCACAATTTTATCATTGCAATTCTGGTATACTTGAGATATGTGCGCAACATCGGAAATCTCTTTTATGCAGTTCGTTGGTGAGATAACCTCGACGCCACCCAGTACTGGGGCGGGAGTTCGGGAGTATCGCCATAACTTGTATAACAGATGCTTTTCGAAGGTTGAGGTAGATGGTTTCCGAAGTTTTTCTTGGTTATGTGTTGAAGGATGGATACAGCTGGATGTAGGATTTGCTAGTTTGGGTGAGATATTATGCTTCCCCTGTATCCCCAACACCTGATTGCATAACCGGAAAGGTTCGGGAGTTTCATAGGTGGGAATTATAGTATCTCTAGTTCTTCTTCCACGGATATTGGTTTGAGATTGGGATTTCTTACCGATTATTCGTTCTTGATCCGTACCTTGTTGAATTATTTCTCTACCTTAATTCTACGTGGCTTCTCAATTTATGGATATGTGACCATTTGAAGAGGAATGCATTCATTCATTTTGTTCGGATGTGAAGACTATATGTTGCAATTTTCATTCCGTTGGATTCAGCTTCTATATTGTTGTCTATCAATGTGCTAATGGTGGTCAACCTCTTCAGGATGGCTCCTCCAACGCGCACGACTCCGAATCCTGATCCGCCTCCACCTCCGCCTCCTCCGGAAGCATGGCAAGCTGTGATGGCCGCTACTAATGCAAATACACAGTTGATCATGCAAATCCTCCAAGAGCGGAATCAAGGCAGTCAAGTGAATCAAGGAAACAATCAGCACCATTTTGCTACACTGAACCAGTTCCTCGCAAATGGCCCAAAGACGTTCAGCGGTTGTGTTGAGGCTACCGATGCTGACGATTGGCTAGTGGATCTGGGCAAGCATTTTGAATGCAGCAACGTCAGGCCTGAAGATTTCGTCAAGTTCGCTTCTTTCCAGCTCAAAGATCAGGCTGCAGAGTGGTTCCAGCAGTACAAGGATTCCAGAGGTGGACGTGTTATCACTTGGGACGATTTCCGTCAAGATTTCCGCGCTCATCACATCCCTCAAAGTGTGGTTGAGAGTAAGCGTCAGGAATTCCGCAATCTGAAGCAAGGCTCTTTGTCTGTCTATGACTACAACAAGTTGTTCCAGAAGCTCGCCCGTTTTGCCAAGCAGGATGTTCCTGATGAGAAGAGCATGATCTGTCAGTTCATGGGTGGTCTTCGTGAGGAAATTCAGCTCGCTCTTGTCCTCTTTGAGCCGTTGAGATACGATGAGTTCTACAACATGGCACTAAAACAACAGGCGGCTCAGTTGAGGTGTGATGCTTCCAGGAAGCGTGCCAGAGATGTTACTCCTTCTTCCTCTACTCAAGTGGCCAAGCAGCAGAAGTATTGGCTTCCTCCTCCTCCGTTCCGTCAGCCGTTTTAGCAGAAGAGCAAAGGTGGCAGTGGTTTCTCCCACCCACCCAACCCAGGTTTTCAGAACAAGGCTTCGTCTCAAGCTCCAAGACCGAGTGCTCCGTATCACCGTCCGCTTTCAGAGGTCACGTGCAACAAGTGCCAATAGAAGGGTCACTATGCCAACAAGTGTACCAACCAGAGGCGTCTTCCTCCTCCTCCTCCTGTCAGATCGGC
>NC_057795.1:513574815-513577554 GCF_018294505.1 Triticum aestivum
AGCTCAGGCAGAGGACTCGTCAGATGTGATCATGGGTAACCTTCCTGTTAACGATGTTCCTGCAAAAGTTCTTTTTGACACGGGTGCATCGCATTGCTTCATTTCCAAACCTTTTGCATCAAAGTATGAGTGTGATTATCAGTATCTGCAAAGTTCCTTGCAAATTGTGTCACCGGGCAAGCAGATGACAGCTAACACCTGCGTCCCTGAGGTTACTATCACATTGGGTGACTACAAGTTCCTTTCTTCCCCAATTGTTCTCGGTAACTCGGATATTGATCTTATTCTCGGAATGGATTGGCTTTCTAAGCACAAGGCACATCTTGACTGTGCTGCCAGGCAGATTCAATTGACTCATTCGTCTGAGGATGTCATTGTCTTTGCCGCTCGGGATAATACCATCCGGTTGTTTTCTCTCAATGAGAAGGGTGAATTGGATGCCATCTCTCAAATTCCTGTCATTTGCGAATATCAAGGCGTCTTTCCAGAAGAGCTCCCAGGAATGCCTCCGCACCGGCCAGTTGAATTCGTTATTGAACTTGAGCCTGGCACGGAACCTGTGTGCAAACGTCCTTACAAGCTCGGACCTGAAGAGTTGAAGGAGCTGAAGAAACAACTCGATGAGCAAGAAAGATTGGGTCTCATTCGGCCTAGTACTTCTCCGTGGGGTTGTGGTGTTCTTTTTGTGAAGAAGAAGGATGGATCGAGTCGACTTTGTGTTGATTACCGTCCAGTAAACAAGAAGACCATCAAGAACAAATACCCACTTCCCAACATCAATGAGCTGTTCGAACAACTCAGGGGTGCTCAAGTATTCTCCAAGCTTGATCTCCGTATGGGTTATCATCAGATTCGTATTCGTGAGCAAGATATTCCCAAGACGGCGTTCAAAACAAGCTTTGGTTCATATGAATACACCGTCATGTCTTTTGGCCTCGCCAACGCTCCTCCGACGTTCTCTCGCATGATGAACTTCATCTTCAGCCCCTACACCAATGACTTCGTTTTGGTCTATCTCGACGACATTCTGGTTTTCTCGAAGAACAAGGAAGATCATGCCAAGCACTTGCATTTGGTTCTTGACAAGCTCAGGGAACATCAGTTCTACGCCAAGTTCTCCAAGTGTGAATTTTGGCTCGATGAGGTTCTTTATCTTGGTCATATCATCTCTGCCAAGGGCATTTCCGTGAATCCTGAGAAGGTGTCTGCAATTGTGAATTGGGAACCTCCTCAGAACGTAAAGCAACTCCGCAGTTTCCTCGGTCTCGCAAGCTATTGCAGAAGATTCGTTGAAAACTTTTCTAAGATCGCCAAGCCTCTCTCAAATCTTCTTCAGAAGCACATCAAGTACGTTTGGTCTCCGGAGTGTGATATTGCTTTCAACACTTTGAAAGAGAAATTGATCACTGCTCCAGTTCTGACTCCGCCTGATGAAACCAAGCCGTACGAGGTCTTTTGTGATGCCTCTCTCCAAGGTCTCGGTGCTGTACTGATGCAAGAGAAGAAAGTTGTCGCTTATACCTCTCGCCAGTTGAAGCCTAATGAGAAGAACTACCCCACTCATGATCTCGAGTTGGCGGCAGTGGTGCATGCTCTTTTGACTTGGAGACATCTTCTATTGGGAAGGAAAGTGGATATTTTCACTGATCACAAGAGTCTCAAGTACATCTTCACTCAGCCTAATCTCAACCTCAGGCAGACTCGATGGGTCGAAATGATTCAAGAGTACAATCCGAGTATCGAGTATACTCCAGGCAAGGCTAATGTGATTGCTGACGCTTTGAGCAGAAAAGCATATTGCAACAGTCTGATTCTCAAGCCTTATCAACCCGAGCTTTGTGAAGCTTTCCGCAAGCTGAATCTGCAAGTTGTTCCTCAAGGTTTCCTCGCCAACCTTCAAGTTTCTCCTACCTTGGAAGACCAGATTCGCCAAGCCCAGCTTCTTGATGATATGGTGAAGAAGGTGAAGATTGGTATTGCAAAGAGTCAGTCCAAGTACAAGTGCTACCGACTTGATGACAAGGACACTCTCTTCTTCGAGGATCGAATTGTTGTGCCCAAACGTGAACTTCGTAAGGTGATCATGAACGAGGCTCACAATTCTCTCCTCTCCATCCACCCTGGGAGTACGAAGATGTATCAGGACCTCAAGCAAGCTTATTGGTGGACTCGAATGAAGCGCGAGATCGCTCAATTCGTGAATGAATGTGATGTCTGCAGAATAGTGAAGGCAGAACACCAAAGGCCAGCTGGTCTCCTCCAACCTCTTGCCATTCCAGAATGGAAGTTTGACCACATTGAAATGGACTTCGTGACTGGGTTTCCAAAGTCCAAGCGTGGCAATGATGCTATATTTGTTGTCATCGACAAGCTCACCAAAGTGGCTCATTTTCTGCCTATCAAAGAGTCGATCACTGCAGCTCAATTGGCGGAACTCTATACCTCTCGCATTGTCTCTCTGCACGGTATTCCTCAAGTGATATCTTCAGACCGTGGCAGCATCTTTACCTCCAAGTTTTGGGATTCTTTTCAGAAGGCCATGGGCACCAACATCCGCTTCAGCACAGCTTCCATCCTCAAACAAGCGGTCAAGTCGAGCGTGTCAACCAAATTCTTGAAGATATGCTCAGGGCTTGTGTGATCTCCTTCGGCATGAAGTGGGAGGACTGTCTTCCTTATGCTGAATTCTCATACAACAACAGCTTTCAAGCAAGTTCGGGCAAGGCCCCATTTGAAATT
>NC_057795.1:513579383-513593381 GCF_018294505.1 Triticum aestivum
CGCCGACGCTCCCCTCCGTCCTCGGCGCCCGTGCCCGCCGCCTCGCCCTCGCCGGACCGCTGCTTCCTCTGCCTCCGGTGAAGCTCCGGTGTGAATAGTGCCCAAGTCCGGTGACCTCGAAGTCCGTGCCCGCGGGATCCCGATCTGGATCCAGATCTGATTTTTGAGCGGTTGATTTTTTTCCCCGAACCCTAGCTCATGATGCTTACTTTGACTGCTCATATCTCCGCATCCGTAGCTTCGTTTTAGGCATATGATATATGAAAATCTTCGTCTCGACATGTACATCATTTCATTCCATTGCATCATTTGCATTTGTGGTCATTTTGATGCCCTAAATGCTGTTAGAAGAAGGCTTCGTGAGTAGATTGCAGATCCATTAGTTCATCTTGCACTTTTGTCATTTTTGCTATGTTTAATTCGTGCATGATATGCCTGTGCTCCTTTGGGATGAATTGTTAAGCATCTTGTCTTCTTTCCAGAGGTGCCACCCATGCATTTTTAGGATGTGTCTGTTGTCTTGTGCAAGCTTGCGACGAGAGGTACCTGAGATTGCTGATTTCAGGGACTTAGTGATTTTCACTAAGTCTGGGATATTTTAGTTCATGATGCTATATGTCTAGCTTGTTTCCTAGTGATCCGTGCCTCTTTTGAGGACGATCAGTAAGGGAGTTTTGATATTTATGTTATGCTCTATCCATCCATGTCTTTGTTTGAATATGTGGACTGCTCTAGGTTGACTCAATCGAGCTCAACTTTTGCTTCGTTGTTAATCTGGGCGGATCTTCAACTCGTTTGCGATTTCGCCGGTGCTATTGTTAGTGATCCATGCATGCTATGCCTTTGTTCTTGCCATGTGTAGCCAGCATATTGTGCCTTGTTGCTGGCTATATGCTTTCCTTGCCATGACTTGCACCGTAGTGAGTGCATCGAGCTCGTTTACATACCTTCACGAGTTAAATTTCTGCATGTCTCAGTTTTCACTAAGTCTGAAAACTGATTGTGTTTTAGCTATGTTCGTGTGCCCGTTAATATATTTTGTGATCCCTTTTGGCCCCAGGTCACTTTGGGTGTTTTGTTAAGCTTGTTGAGTAGCTCCATGCCATGTTCTTACTTGTCATGTTCAGGTCATCTATCATGTTGTTTTGCTGCTCCGAAGAGAGCATCGTGATCTGAAATTTCAGACTAGTGTTAATTTCACTAAGTCTGGAATCTGTTTTGCATTTGCGTTTTAGCCATGCTTGTTTGAACCTCATAATGGATGAATTGGCCGTGGCTCAGTGCTAGTATTTTGTTAACCATCTTGTGTACATCACTGCGATGTATTTAGTTTTCATGTTTGGTGGCTGTAGCATGTTCATTTCGTTGCATTTAGGAGCCTACTTGCTGTATATCGCAGATCGGTTCGTTTCGTAAAACGCTCGCCATTTCCAAACCGTAGCTCCGATTCTAATGATCTTTATATCATTTTCAAGCGATTTCATCCCCTCTATCCAGTGGCACACTTGGTTTTCCAAGTTGATGCCAGGTTCATGCATTTCCTGTCATATCTTGCATTTTGCATCCCGCATCGCATCCCGCATAGCATATCATCATTTCATCATATTGCTTGGTCTTGCCCATGGTTGATTGTATCCTTGTTGCTTGTTTGTCTTGTTGGGTAGAGCCGGGAGACGAGTTCGCTACCGAGGAGCCCGTTGAGTTTGCTTGTGAGGATCCAGTCAACTCTGACAACTGTGCAGGCAAGATGATCATACCCTCGAAATCACTACTATCTTTGCTATGCTAGTTTGCTCGCTCTTTTGCTTTGCCACTGCTACGATGCCTACGTTTTGCTTGTCAGCCTCCCAATTGCCATGTGGATCCTCTAACCCACCATTGTCCTAGCAAACCGTTGATTGGCTATGTTACCGCTTTGCTCAGCCCTTCTTATAGCGTTGTTAGTTGCAGGTGAAGATTGGAGCCGTTCCTTGTTGGAACATTTATTTTTCTTGTTGGGATATCATTATATTGCTATGTTGTCTTAATGCATCTATATACTTGGTAAAGGGTGGAAGGCTCGGCCTCTCGCCTAGTGTTTTGTTCCACTCTTGCCGCCCTAGTTTCCGTCATATCGGTGTTATGTTCCCGGATTGTTGCGTCCCTTACGCGGTTGGGTTATAATGGGAACCCCTTGATAGTTCGCCTTGATTAAAGCTTTTCCAGCAATGCCCAACATTGGTTTTACCATTTGCCACCTAGCCTTTTTTTCCCTTGGGTTTCCGGAGCCCGAAGGTCATCTTATTTTACCCCCCCGGGCCAGTGCTCCTCTGAGCGTTGGTCCAAACTAGAGTCCTGTGCAGCGCCCCCTCGGGGAAACTCGAGGTTTGGTTTTAGTTGTATGGAGCGCTCATCTGAGTGTGCCCTGAGAAAGAGATATGTGCAGCTCCTATCGGGATTTGTCGGCACATTCGGGCGGTGTTGCTGGTCTTGTTTTAACCTGTCGAATTGTCTTGTTGTACCGGGTTGCCGAGTCTGATCGGTGTGTCTCGGGTGGAGGTCTATTCCTTCGTTGACCGTGAGAGCTTGTCATGGGCTAAGTTGGGACCCCCCTGCAGGGATTGAACTTTCGAAAGCCGTGCCCGCGGTTATGGGCAGATGGGAATTTGTTAATGTCCGGTTGTAGATTACTTGAACTAAACTTAATTAAAATGAATCAACCGTGTGTGTTACCGTGATGGCCCCTTCTCGGCGGAGTCCGGGAAGTGGACACGGTGTTGGAGTTATGCTTGCGCAGGATGTTCCTTTAGCTTCTCGCTCGTGCTTCGCCTTCTCTTCTCGCTCTCTTTTGCGTATAAGTTAGCCACCACATATGCTAGTTGCTTGCTGCAGCTCCACATATATTTGCCTTATCCATTCCTATGAGCTTAAATAGTTTTGATCGCGAGGGTGCGAGATTGCTGAGTCCATGTGGCTCACGGATACTATAACTCCAGATGCAGGTCCAGGTGATTTCGCTCCAGGTGACGAGTACGAGCTCAAGTGGGAGTTCGACGAGGACTCTCAGCGTTATTATGTTTCCTTTCCCGATGATCAGTAGTGGTGCCTAGTTGGGGATCGATTCAGGGCCTTGTCACACGTTGGGTTCTTTTCTATTTTGGCGCCGTAGTCGGGCCATGAGTGTTTGTTTGATGGATGTTATTTATGTACTCTGATGTGACGTGGCGAGTGTAAGCCAACTATGTTATCTCCCCCTTTTATTATATATTACATGGGATGTTGTAATGATTGCCTGACTTGCGACATTGCTTTCAATGCGGTTATGCCTCTAAGTCGTGCCTCGACACGTGGGAGCTATAGCCGCATCGAGGGCGTTACATAATAGTTCTTCGCTTAGGAATTTCCTCACTGGCAAATTCCTCAGTGAAGAATTCATAAAAATCGCCTATTCACCCCCCTCTAGTCGACATAACGCACTTTCAACTCAGTTTCAGGCTTTGGTTCAGCTTTGGGCTTCTTCATGGGAGTGACAACTTGCTTGTCATTCTATTGGAAGTTCCCCTTTCTTTCCCTTTGCCCTTTTTCTTGAAACTAGTGATCTTGTCAACCATCAACACTTGATGCTCTTTCTTGATTTCTACCTTCGTTGATTTCAACATCACGAAGAGCTCGGGAATCATTTTCGTCATCCCTTGCATACTATAGTTCATCACAAAGTTCTACTAACTTGGTGATGGTGACTAGAGAATTATGTCAATCACTATCTTATCTGGAAGATTAACTCCCACTTGATTCAAGCGATTGAAGTACCCAGACAATCTGAGCACATGCTCACTAGTTGAGTGATTCTCCTCCATCTTTTAGCTATAGAACTTGTTGGAGACTTCATATCTCTCAACTCAGGTATTTGCTGGAAATATTAACTTCAACTCTTGGAACATCTCATATGTTTCATGACATTCAAAACGTCTTTGAAGTCCCGATTCTAAGCCGTTAAGCATGGTGCACTAAACTATTAAGTAGTCATCATATTGAGCTAGCCAAACGTTCATAACGTCTGTACCTGCTCCTGCAATAGGTCCGTCACCTAGCGGTGCATTAAGGAAATAATTCTTCTGTGCAGCAATGAGGATAAACCTCAGATCACGGATCCAATCCGCATCATTGCTACTAATATCTTTCAATACAATTTTCTCTAGGAACATATCAAAATAATCATATGAAAGCAACAACGCGAGCTATTGATCTACAACATAATTTGCAAAATACTACCTGGACTAAGTTCATGATAAATTAAAGTTCAGTTAATCATATTACTTAAGAACTCCCACTTAGATAGACATCTCTCTAGTCATCTAAGTGATCACGTGATCCAAATCAACTAAACCATGTCCGATCATCACGTGAGATGGAGTAGTTTCAATGGTGAACATCATTATGTTGATCATATCTACTATATGATTCATGCTCGACCTTTCGGTCTCCGTGTTCCAAGGCCATATCTGTATATGCTAGGCTCCTCAAGTTTAACCCGAGTATTCCGCGTGTGCAACTGTTTTGCACCCGTTTTATTTGAACGTAGAGCCTATCACATCCGATCATCACGTGGTGTCTCAGCACGAAGAACTTTCGCAACGGTGCATACTCAGGGAGAACACTTCTTGATAATTAGTGAGAGGTCATCTTAAAATGCTACCGTCAATCAAAGCAAGATAAGATGCATAAAGGATAAACATCACATGCAATCAATATAAGTGATATGATATGGCCATCATCATCTTGTGCTTGTGATCTCCATCTTCGAAGCACCGTCGTGATCACCATTGTCACCGGCGCGACACCTTGATCTCCATCGTAGCATCGTTGTCGTTACGCCATCTATTGCTTCTACGACTATCGTACCGCTTAGTGATAAAGTAAAGCAATTACAGGGCGTTTGCATTTTATACAATAAAGCGACAACCATATGGCTCCTGCCAGTTGCCGATAACTTCGGTTACAAAACATGATCATCTCATACAATAAAATATAGCATCACGTCTTGACCATATCACATCACAACATGCCCTGCAAAAACAAGTTAGACGTCCTCTACTTTGTTGTTGCAAATTTTACGTGGCTGCTACGGGCTTAGCAAGAACCGTTCTTACCTACGCATCAAAACCACAACGATAGTTCGTCAAGTTAGTGCTGTTTTAACCTTCGCAAGGACCGGGCATAGCCACACTCGATTCAGCTAAAGTGAGAGAGACAGACACCCGCCAGCAACCTTTAAGCACAAGTGCTCGTAACGGTGAAACCAGTCTCGCGTAAGCGTACGCATAATGTCGGTCCGGGCCGCTTCATCTCACAATACCGCCGAACCAAAGTATGACATGCTGGTAAGCAGTATGACTTGTATCGCCCACAACTCACTTGTGTTCTACTCGTGCATATAACATCAACGCATAAAACCTAGGCTCGGATGCCACTGTTGGGGAACGTAGTAATTTCAAAAAAAATTCCTACACACACGCAAGATCATGGTGATGCATAGCAACGAGAGGGGAGAGTAATGTCCACGTACCCTCGTAGACCGTAAGCGGAAGCGTTAGCACAACGCGGTTGATGTAGTTACGTCTTCACGGTCCGACCGATCCAAGTACCGAACGTACGGCACCTCCGAGTTCAGCACACATTCAGCTCGATGACGATCCCTGGGCTCCGATCCAGCAAAGCTTCGGGGATGAGTTCCGTCAGCACGACGGCGTGGTGACGATGATGATGTTCTACCGGCGCAGGGCTTCGCCTAAACTCCGCGACGATATGACCGAGGTGGAATATGGTGGAGGGGGGCACCGCACACGGCTAAGGAACGATCCGTAGATCAACTTGTGTGTCATGGGGTGCCCCCCTGCCCCCGTATATAAAGGAGCAAGGGAGGGGGTGGCCGGCCTAGGACGAGGCGCACCAAGGAGGAGTCCTACTCCCACCGGGAGTAGGATTCCCCCCCTTCCAAGTAGTAGGAGTAGGAGTCAAGGAAATGGGGAAGAGAAGAGAAGGAAGGAGGGGGCGCAGCCCCTCCCCCTAGTCCAATTCGGACTAAGCCTTGAGGGGCGCCCAACCTCTCCTCTCTCTTTCCCCTAAAGCCCAATAAGGCACATATACTCTCCGGCGAATTCCCGTAACTCTCCGGTACTCCGAAAAATACCCGAATCACTCGGAACCTTTCCGAACTCCGAATATAGTCGTCCAATATATCGATCTTTACGTCTCGACCATTTCGAGACTCCTCGTCATGTCCCTGTTCTCATCCGGGACTCCGAACTCCTTCGGTACATCAAAACTTATAAACTCATAATATAACTGTCATCGAAACCTTAAGCGTGCGGACCCTACGTGTTCGAGAACTATGTAGACATGACCTAGAACTATTCTCGGTCAATAACCAATAGCGGAACCTGGATGCCCATATTGGCTCCTACATATTTTACGAAGATCTTTGTCGGTCAAACCGCATAACAACATACGTTGTTGCCTTTGTCATCAGTATGTTACTTGCCCGAGATTCGATCGTCGGTATCCAATACCTAGTTCAATCTCGTTATCGGCAAGTCTCTTTACTCGTTACGTAATGCATCATTCCGTAACTAACTCATTAGCTACATTGCTTGCAAGGCTTATAGTGATGTGCATTACCGAGAGGGCCCAGAGATACCTCTCCGACAATCGGAGTGACAAAACCTAATCTCGAAATACGCCAACCCAACAAGTACCTTTGGAGACACCTGTAGTACTCCTTTATAATCACCCAGTTACGTTGTGACGTTTGGTAGCACCCAAAGTGTTCCTCCGGTAAACGGGAGTTGCATAATCTCATAGTTACAGGAACATGTATAAGTCATGAAGAAAGCAATAGCAACATACTAAACGATCAAGTGCTAGGCTAACAGAATGGGTCATGTCAATCACATATTCTCCTAATGATGTGATCCCGTTAATCAAATGACAACTCTTTTGTCCATGGCTAGGAAACATAACCATCTTTGATAAACGAGCTAGTCAAGTAGAGGCATACTAGTGACACTATGTTTGTCTATGTATTCACACATGTAATATGTTTCCGGTTAATACAATTCTAGCATGAATAATAAACATTTATCATGATATAAGGAAATAAATAATAACTTTATTATTGCCTCTAGGGCATATTTCCTTCACAAATCACCTCGCGCGCCGCTGCCGTCGATGCGGTGCGTGCATCTGGCGCTATGTTCAGGACGGCCGCACTCCTATGTACATATGTTTCATTGACATACAAGCATGTACACCATTTCAAGATATTACAAATTTGGTTGAGCAACATGGTGTGGAGTTTGTATCTAATCAACATATATAACACTTCTTTATAGAATATATATGTGAAAATGTTATCAGTTATAAATTAGTAAATCCAAAAATCCCCTTCAGCACAAGACTTGAATTTATTAGTAGAAAAAAAATGACATGTTTGTTTATCAGTTATGATATGTGTTTTCGCGTTGGCTACTTGCCGTTTCTCGTAAGACCATACTTTCTGAGGGGCAGATTTTAGCTTGAGAAGATCTTGCGAGAACATAGCGGTGCTCTTGCTCTGATGGAAATTCTGAGTAGGGTGTTCCAAACTAAATTGACACACGTAGAAATTTGTGAATGGAGGGAATATCTTTTTATACTCACAATTGTCATGCATGGTTATAATATTAGTTGAGACGTGCGTTGCACGTGCACACTTACTAGTTGAATGAAAAGGATGCGAAAGGAGGAGAAGACGAGGTCTCGCGATAAAAAGGCACTATACTAGATAAGTTAACAGCAAACATCATGCCACCGAGTAGAAATTCTTGAAAAATGTGTTATTTATCCAGGAACTTACAACTACTGTTTGGTTGATCAAACCAACAAGATCCAGATTAAAACTACTATCCAGACAAGATCAAGTACTCCCAAGATCCAACGAAATGAAACGGATCCATATAGATCACTAACCCATGTACAGTTTCAGAGTTTCTCTTTGTGGCACACACTTTTTGAGTATAGCAGAGCTCATCTTCGCAAGACGCTGAAGATCACCACGATTGAATTGATCACCTCACATCAAGATGATATCCTGACAGTCCGCGCCGTCAAGTTGACGACGGGTCGCTGCTTGAGCCCACTCATCATGCTGCCGCCGACGCCGACGCCGCCGTCGCGGCACCTCAGCGACGATGTCCTCGATTTCATTGGCGAGATGAAGGATAACCTCGCCTTTATCGGTGAAACGAGCCTTGTGGCCAACCTGGACGGCGAGAATGAGCACCGCCGGGTTTTTCCGGACGCCGCCTGTGCTTTCCCTGGCGGCGACACGGCGACGGGTCTTGAATTGGGCAGCAATTTGCCATGGCTTTTCAGCTTGGACCCAAGGGCGCTCGGCGGCGTCTTTACCAGGAACTTGTGCGGCGTCTGCGCGGCCTTGACAGGGGACCGAGTCTTGTTCGACCGCTTCTGTTTCTTTGTGGCCGACGGCGAGGCATACGCGGTGGAGGAGGCGGGAGCGACGAATGTGGGGTTGGGGAACATCACCGTCTTCTTGCCCCACGGCCGGTTCTTGGGGGACACCCTGTTGGCCGCCGACAGTGACGGGCGGCCGAGAGGCGAGGTGGGCTTGAACTGTATCCGGGACCGGACGCGCGCGCGCGACGGCGGCGTGCCGATCTCGGCCCCAGCCGTGCCGCGCTGGCTCTGCTTCTCCTTGGCGCGGCGGGCTCGGAGCGGCGTCTGCTCCGCGGTGGCCTTCCTGGTCCTGGCGACGGGCATCGGGGTCTTGGGAGGATCGGCGACCGCCACGATGTCCCGGGCGAACTGGCTGGCCTGGACGATCTCCAGCACCGTCTCGCCGAGGAGCATCGCCGGCAGCGACATCCGGCGCCACTGTGCCGCGCCCTCGCCGCCGCCGAACTTGCCCTTGGGGGATCTGCTCTGCGCCGTCGTCCCCCTCATCCTGCCAAGACATCAATTCGCGTACCGCAACGTCAGCGAAAGCAGAGATCGAACCATCCGGGCTGGGGCGGCAGAGTCGACAAAGAGAGGGGCTTGCCTGACGGTCTCCTGCTTGCAGCGGATGCTGGTGCGGAGGTAGCCGCGGGTGCTGCGCGGGCTGAGGCTGACCCCGGAGACGACCTTGGCGCCGCCGGCCACCGTGTACTGCAGCTCCTGGAGCCGGGCCATGCACCTGTCCATCTGCGCGCGCGCCCGCAAACCCATCAAGATCAGAGACTCGCACAACCCTTCCCCAAAACTTGATGAAATCGAGATCCTGTTTGCTCCTTACCTTCTTGAGGGTCTCCCTGACGAGGGCGGGGTTGAGCGCGGCGGCGGCGGCTACGGAGGCCGCCGTCTGGCGGTCCGGCTTGGCGTTGGGGCTCCTGGCGACCATGGTCGTCGTCGGTTGCCTGGGCGGTGGGCGAGGCTGATGATGAGGAGCAGGCGCGGGTTTGTAGAGAGCAGAGACGGACGGCTCGTACTACGTCTGGGGCCAACGGTCGCCCCGGCCCAACGGCTAGTTCGCGCTCGGAGTCTCGGGTGGAGTAACTGAGGGGGGACGGAACTTTCTTGAGCGGCACAGCTGGGTCGCGTAATAAGCGCAGCGGGGCCCACCGTGTACAATACGGAAATTTTTGCCACGTGATGGGAATTGATATCTGGCCGGGCCAGCTAATAAGTGTACGCGTTCCAAATAAAGGCAGTGAAAAATACGGTTGGGGTTTCAATTTTGCACAGGGCCGGGCCAGCTGATTTTGCAGTGAGAAATAAAAGTGTTGGCAAAAATGTGGTTGGGATTTCAATTTCGGAAAGGACTGTACCGTTTTCTTCTTCTTTCGAGTATGCCAAGGATTGTGGCTGTGAAAGTTTGCGAAGATACCGTCCAAATTACCAACATCATGTGATTAACCAATCTTGCACAGGTTAAACTAATTTTAGTCATCCATCTCAAGTACCCTGGTCGCTAGATAAAAAATTGTGTTTTTCTTTTTTTTGTAAGAATAAACTGTGGCTGGGGATACCGGATGCAAATGCAGCTTGAGGAAGCACGGATTTGTTCACAAATTACCGAGCAAGAAGTAAGAACAAATGGAACACAAATATCACTAACTATAAAAAATTAGACATATCCACTAAGTCGAACCACAACATCACGGAGAAAAATCCGTTGATCGACAAAATTAGACATAGCTTCAGTGCTTGTAGTCATCGCTAGATGGTCTACGAAGCTGGATGTAATGCTATTGTTCCTGGTGTTCTTTGTATTGCTGCGATTGATGATGAATATGTCAAAAGGTTTTTTTCCAGTCCAAACTATTCTAAAAAAAGGTTTTTTAGGCACACAAAAAATGTCGGTCTATGGACAGAAATGCCACTAACTCACAAGTAGGCCATATGGCCGGACAAACACCAGGATAGAGTCAAGAGACATTTATAGTGTACATAATGGTGCCTTCATCGTCAAGACAGCGGTATTGACAACATACAATGCAGAATTCCATAACTAGTTGCACACTGATAGGAAAAAAAAAGACAACATGAAACAACTAGGGAAACCAAAGTGTAAGAACTGCTCATACCGTTGGTTAAAACTTGCACTAAAATTGCATGATTTGGAAAATGCAAGATTTCTAGATAATTATTGGTTAAAACTTGCACTAAAATTGCATGATTTGGAAAATGCAAGATTTCTAGATAATTAAATGCAAATTTAGTTAACTGAGATTTATGAAAAATCCAGGTAGGCCGGGTCATAGGAGCGCCTATATCTCGCTTGTTGCAATAAACGATTGCGTACAACTCGTGTTAAATTGGCCGGGCCAAGTTCACTGTCTTGACCAACTGGTCCATCCCAGGAGCTTTCTTTTCTTTCTTTTTACTGTGTTTTTCTTTACAATTTTTTTATTCTTGTTGGCCATTTTTACACATTTTTTATTTATTTTTTTGGTTTTTTGTGTCGGCTTTCAACGCTTCCTTTTGGGTTTTGATTTTCTGCGCTTCTTCAATGGTTTTCTTTGGGTTTCCAGTTTTCCTTATTTTTATTGTTTCCAATACATGTCCACATTTTTTCATACACCTTGTATATTTTTTATACATATTTACTATTTTTCAAATACATGATAACATTTCTTTCATATATAAATTTAATATCTATTTTTTTCATACATATTGTACATTTTACATATACAACAGGAATATTTTTATACACGTTTAAAAAAAACATTAAATACATGATTAACATTCTTTTAAAATAATATGTTTTGACGTCTATTTTTTCAAACGCGTCATAAACTTTTGGTATACATTTAACTTCTTTATATAGGTTTAATATTTTTCAAATACATGATATTTATTCTAATACATGTTTAAAAGAAATTGAATATGTGTTAATTATTATTCAAATGCATGTTGAAACATTTTTTAAATGCACATATTTTTTGAAATGTATAAACATCTTTCTAAATCTAACTTACATTTCTTTGAATGCTATGAAAGTTTGTGTTGAATTTCAGAAACATTTAATCACATTGTTTAAACGTTTTTGAAGATTGTCATGTACATTTTTAAATGTCACAAACATTTTTAAGTTAAGCTATTTTTTCAACTTCGAATTGTTATTTTTAAAATTCATGATTTGGTATTTCTTTAAGAAAATTAAGTTTTTCTGGAATATAAGTGTTTATAATATTCTCGATTATAAACAAAAATAGAAAGCCAACAAAGGAATGAAAAAAAATACTGAACATATCCATTATGCAACGCAGCTAGGAAAATACAACTTACTCCCTCCGATCGATAATAAGGGTCACAGTTTTGAACTAATGTTGAACTAACCATAGTTCAAAATTGCAACACTTATTTTGAATCGGAGGAGTACTTCCTACAAGAGCAGAGCATGCATTGCACAGAAAAAAATGCTTTTCCGGGCGGGGCCATTTGATATTATGCTGTAGATGAGCGCTATGTGTAGCTCGCGGCGGTAGCCGAGACACAGCTGCACCCCGGGTCCATAACACTTCCCAATAGGTCACCAGTCAACTCAAAATTGTGCATTTCGTACGTGGTTGATTACTTCTTTGCATCATTTGATTTATTGCGATTCTAGCTTAGTTTAACGGAGTGCTCGATGGCACACATGAAAGATTTTTTGTTATTTGAGAGACTGGCGCATCTCTAGAAGAAAGCTGATACGTTCAGGAAAAAAAGTTCCTGAAAATTTAAAGTTGTTGCGCATTTTTAATAAAAGATTTGATGTTTTCCTAAATTCTCATCAGTTTTAAGCGCCGGTTCTGCATCTCGGCTCGTGGGCCGGCCGAATAACTCGACAAAAATCGCTGACCGATGATTACCCTTGTTCCACCGCGTCTTTCCTGGTTCGGTCGATCACGGTGACTAGTCATGGTTGACCAAGTGACTGGTCAACCATTGACTCTAAAAAAACAGAAAAAAAATCACGAATTATAAAAAGGACATGAATTCCAAAAAAGTTCACAAATTTGAAAACAAGTTCGTCTAATTTGGAAAGTTCATCGGTTTTGAAAAAAGGTTCATCCGATTCAAAAAAAGTTCATCGCATTTTAAATAATTCATCAAATTTGAAAAAGGTTCCTTGAATTTTTTTAAAAATCCATCGCATTTCAAAAAAGTTCATCGAATTTGAAAAAGTGCATTAAATACGAAAAAAGGTTTATCGAATTTCAAAAAATGTTCATGAATTTGAAACGCAAAATCATGTATTATAAAAAACGTTTATCAAAAATAAAGTAAAATGGAAATGAATAAAAATGGGAAAAGAGGAACAAAATGTTCCAGCAAAAAAAATGAGAACAAAAAAGGTAAAAAGCTATAAGTAGAGACGTAACAGGCTGGTAGCTGGTTTGTTATGGTAGCGATCGTTTAGCCTGGCCATTCCCTGTTCGAACCGCAACACGTGCATGTGTTATTTTTTGTTTCTTTAAGACAGAAAAAATAGAACGTGGGCCGGCCCAGAACAGCGCGGACAAGGGTGTGTGCGCCCTGTACCGCCAAGCCTATAACGAGCGAAACGGCCGGCCGCCCGTGGCGGTGTTTCCTATTCGGCGCCCGTTGCGCTCGTTACTGTGTTAATCGCAAACCGGCGCACACCCCTACTCCGAGCTGGGCCAGCCCGTTTTATCTCTTTTTTGGGTTAAACTGCGAAATCTCCAAAAACGCGCGCGTGATGATTCGAACCAGGGACCTCTTTGTCTAGACAAACTCCACTAACCACCCGACCACAACGCTCTTACGTGATGAGTAATCCCTTTTCTTCTATTTCTCTTTCTTTTCTTTTCCTTTTTTTTCGTTTTTTGTTTTTTATTTTCTTTCCTTTTCCTTTATTCAATTCGTGTTTTTTTTTTCAAATTGATGATTTTTTTTCAAAATTTGTGGACTTTTTCCAAAATAATGAACTACTTTTCAAAAAACGATGAACTTTTTTCAAATTTTGTGATTTACTTTCAAAGTTGATGATTTTTTTCCCAATTTTGATGAACTTTTCTCAGTTTAATTTTTTTTTCAACATCTATGAACTTTTTTTTCAAATTCGATCATAACATTTATTTTCTGCAAATAGATGAACTTTTCTGATTTCACATTTTTCCCATAAGTATTAAAAAAACGTCCGGTTTTTCTGACCAGGCCAACTGCAAAAAAATATGAAAAAAACCTGTGGCCGAGCGAGCGAGCGAGCGTGCGTGCAACTGGAACCCAGCAGAGGAAAGAAAAACGCGTAGCTAGGCCGCAGCCCACTCGGGCGCGCGTGAGCGCCAGTTCGTTCCAGGGTGCAGAAGGCGTCATATAGGAGCTCCCCCCGTGGCGCAGGGCGAGATGAGCCACAGTTCCGAGCAGCCGGCCATACCCGTGCCCGACGAACTCAGCAGGACCGGCGGCCCCCACCGCCGGATTTCAGAGGATGACACCAAGGCCCCGCGCCCATGTAACATTACCATTGTAACC